>NW_012135525.1:956646-958679 GCF_000956105.1 Propithecus coquereli
TTTTTTTTCAACAAAGGGTCAATGTGTTGCTTTGATGAGTGCAAGGAAAAGGTAGGCCAGCTTTTCTCAACCAAGAGAACTGTGCCCTAGTGTTACAATTAGGAGTGAGAAAATATAGACCCTACCCTAAAGAAATTTAAGATGTAAAAGTACATGAGATGATTAAAAGAGTAATGAAAACTACTGTGGTGGGTGCTGTATCTGATACCACAATTGGGGTGCTGTTGAATGCCAGAGTAAGAACTTTATTCTATACACAGGGAGAGGCCATTAGGCTTTTTTGAGAATGGAATGAAGTGACTAGATCTCTGATCTGTAGGTAAAAGTATGATGAAAGCATGAATAATAGCTAGGAAAAGTTTAGAAGCAGATCATTTTGTTAAATGGTTATTGCAAGGTGTCAAATGGGGAGTGATAAATAGCTGCCGTAGGAGCAATGACAGTGGGAATGGTCGGGGAAAGAAAAGATGGATTTGATGTTAAATTTTTGAAAACTGATCAGTTGTAAATGTAAGGATGTGAGAGAAGAATTTAAGAATTCTGGATCTGTTGATGGCATCTGTCATTTTAGGGAACAGCACAAGGTGACTATGTGAGAGAGAAGCTGATCCATTAGGGATATGTGGGATTTGTAACATTGGCAGTTTAGAATCCCAAATCTGCCATATACTAATTATTCACTCTTGAACAAGTTACTTAACTTCCATGTGCCTCTGAGGGCTAAATAAGCTAATGAAAATAAAGAGCTTAGCATAATGCCTAGATCATGGCAAGAGGTCAATAACATTAGCTATTTTTATTATTACAATTATCATTTTCATTACCATCATTTTGTCATCATTATCATCCATCTGGAGTTACCTAAAAAACCACTGGAAATCAGTACACAGGAGAAAGATGAGGATTTGTGATAGAGATTTGCACTAACAAAAAGGTGTTAGCTGAGTGTAACAAGAAAGGGGGAAGTAGCCAAAGGATGGATATAGTTTGGGTAGAGGGCTGAGGTCAGAGCTTTCATTTAAGGGATGAGTAGAACAATAGGCATTAATGAAGACACTCTAGGAGACACAATGAGACATTCATCCCCTGACTCGCGTTGGCTACATGACTACCAGACATTTCCAGGCACGGGGAGGCAACATCTCTGAATTCAGATCTTTTCTGCACAGTTACATACTCCCAAAGCCTAAGAACAATGATTGTTTATTTTACATTAAAAATGTCCAAGGCTCAGGATTGTTCTTCATGAATCATAATGTCACAAGAAATCTTTAAATCATCTCATCTAATCTGTTTTGTTTGGTTTTGTTTTGCTTTGCTTTGTTTTTCAGGTAAATAAAGTGAGGCTCCAAGTGACTTGCACAGGTCAGATTTCAGCTAATGACGAAGTCTAGACTTAAGCTCTCGAACACAGTGCTGCATATGGGAGTATGACATATGTTTGAAGAATATAGTAATGCATTAAAGAGATTCTCTCTTTCCTTGGTTTAGGTTTGGTGTGAGACTACTTCTTCTCAGAAGCATTTACATTATTCAGGATTTCTCAACCTCAGCACTGTTATTGACATTTTGGGCTGAACAACTCTTTGCTGTGGGGAGGATTGTCATCCTATCATAGAGTATTTAGAGTATCCCCTCTACCCATCAATGCAAGTAGAATTACCCCCAACCCAGCTGTGACAACCATAAGCATCAACAGACATTGCCACATGTCCTCTGGGGGACAAAATTGCCCCAGATTGAGAACCATTGCTGGAATTGATTACAAGTTACTTCTCTTCATTAAGAAGTGATAAACTCACCCAAAGTTCAAGACTTTCAAATACATGCACAGATTAACAAAATTGGAGCATGTTTTCTTTTTTTGCTAGTGATCTTGGAATGAATATATCTGTCCTCATTTCAGAAAAGGAGGAGTTTTAGTGGTTAGGTATCTAAATAATAAGAACCATTTTATTAAATACTCATTTCAATGACTCTAATAAAGCCCCGCAAAATACTTCAAATTATTTTTTTAAACCATATGATTAAAG
>NW_012135525.1:960874-964268 GCF_000956105.1 Propithecus coquereli
ATGTACCCCATAAATATGTGTAACTATTACGTATATGTAATAATTAAAAATAAGAATAAATCATATTGTTTGAGAAAGGAGAAAAAGAGGGGGGAAATGAACATGCAACACATCTTATAATCACTTCCTCCAAAGGAAACATTTTACTTAAATTCAAACTCTGCAGAAAATATCAAGCAGAATAAAACAATCACACATCCTATACAGAGACAGAGATGAAAGGATGCTGGCTATGTTCTGTTATTTTGGTTTTCACCTGTTTCTTCTGAAAAGAAGGGGCTATGTGCTATGTATGGAAGGAGGATCTATGAAAAGAACATTTGGCTTCTCTGCATCCAGTCCTGGGGGAGGGGTGAGATGCTGTCTGCAAACCCACTCACCACTGTCTACTCGAACAGTTAAAAGAGAGAAAAGTGGACATAAAATAGAAATGAAAACTCTACCCACCCTCCAACACTGCTGATAATGCCTCAGGCACACATGAATCTATTGAGTAGTATCTGAAGACAAAACTAGTAGGAGGTATTAATTTGTGAAATAGATTGAAATAGATTTGTTTTTTAATCTGCTTTAAAATGTGTACTGAGTAAACCTTAAATAGCAAATCTCAAAGTAGAAGAGAGGTCATTTGCATTTAAGGAGACATAATTAATTAATTAAAACTAAAAAATTACAGCTCTACTGGGTATGTATTTTAATTTGGTCTGCTGTCTAGGGCATTGTTATTCTGAACAATTAAGAAGCGAACTCCTATACAGAAGTCATCATCTATGGAGAGTTTTCTGCAGGTTGAGTGTCTATTAATAATAATCTTCCTTTTCATCCTCTGGCTGTCCTCTGGCTGTCCTAACAGCATATCTAATTAAAGATAATGTCTCTTTGGTACTTAGCAAACATCAGGTAATTTTGGCAATGGTGAAATCTACAATAATTGGGGATAATACTTGGGTCTGCCAGTAGGGGGAGTGCCAACCACATTTAGCAATAGAGAGCTTCAGAAATGTTTATGGCAGGATTCTAGGGGGAGTAAACTTACTAATTAAGGAGTATAATAAAGAATAAAATCAAATCATTCATGGTAAGACTTCTGTTGGGGCAATTGCATGGGCCCAGGTGCCTAGAAAGAAACATGAGTAGCCTGTGGAAGTGGCAGTTGGGTGTGGGGCACAAGAGGTTTCATTTAATGTGTGTATCATAACTTATTTAACCCTTTATTTCTATACGCACAACCTGTTTTGTTTGTTTTCTGTTTTTGTTTTGTTTTGTTTGTTTTTGCTGGTACACATAAAGCTGGGATGACTGCCAAAAATAAGAATTTCAGTTGACAATTGAATTACTCATTTCTCCCATAGAGCTATATTTTTTAAATCCCAGAACTCCTTGACCTATAACCTCACATATTACAGTATCTGATTAACCCTTGCAGATTTTGATAAAGATCTTTTGCTACCCAAATTGTCTAAATTTCACTTTAAGTGATACTCATGCAGTATTTTACTCTAATTCACCAAGCGTGGTTCCCTTTCCCTCAGGATACACTCAAACTGCAGTCCCGTTTCCAAAGAACACTTCCCCCCTTCTCTCCACAGGATTACAAATCCTTCTATTTGCAAGAGAGTCCTTCAAAATTCTATACCAGCTTTTCTAACAATAAACAACAGGTCTTAGTTTCTTAAAATAGTATTGTACATGAGGGAAGATGAGAATTATGCCAAATGCTACTTTTGAAAACACACTTTTTACATAACTGAGAAAACAGTCTTTAAAAATTGAGGCTTTTTGAAATGTTGCAGTATTTATTCATCTTTTGTCAAGCCATAGAAAGAAACCCTTCAGAAGCAATGGCATGAAGCCTTCAAAAATCCTAGGTTCAAATTCCAGTTTTGAATTTAATGACTAAGTGACTTTGGAAGAATTATCTTAACTCTCTAAGCCTGTTTCTTTGTAAAATAGAGTAATAGTAACTATTCTTCAAGGTTGTTTGAGAGAAAGAGGTAATATATGTCATGTCTCTGGCATACAGGCAATGCTCAATAAATGGTTGGTATTCTTAATAAAACGGTAGCTAAATCTTATGATCTTCACAGATAGAGATGCTCAACTCGTTCTAAGAAAAGGAGTCGGATTAAAATTCTCCCATTGTGAAACAGATACTGTCTTCTTTATGAAGGGTTAGACTGCCGGAGTTAAATGCTGTGCCATTTAGTCACCCTTTTCCCCAGAGTATACAGAGAGCTGGCTTCAGCAATGCACCCTGCTAGAGATCTGAACAACGGCTGTCTAACTGCACCAGAGTATCAGGCTGGGGAGAGCACATTCCCTATGCGCCGGGGCTGCAGAGAGAGCAAAGGCTGCCAAGATGAACGAGAAAGACCAAGATGAACTGTGAGAACAGCCAATCCCAAAGGACACACAAGTAATACAAGGAAAAGAAGACTTTGTTTTAATGCTTGTGGGTATCCACAGAGATATTAGAAAAGACACACACACAGAGTCAGGCCTCTGTGAAAAAGGAGCAATCAGAGAATAACACAACAAATCCAATAGAGGAACTGAAGTTACTCAATTCTGTTAAAATGCACCTGACCTGAAAAACATGGGGCTGTTTCCCAGAATGCAGAGCAAAAACACCCAAACAGAAACTCTGAGAGTAAAGATACAAGCATGGAGGATCAGTCCGTAAGGTCCAGAAACTGTGGAGGCGGGAGTGAAGGAAGGCTCTAGTTTTAGGACAGAAAGGGCCTACCAGGAGCCACACAGGGTTAATTTTTTAAAAGACCCACACTCAGACACTCCAAAAGTTAAAATGCTAAAGATATAAAAAGAATTATACAGTCTGCTGTAAAAGGGTTACCTTCAAAAGAACAAGAATCCCATTGGTCTCAGACTTCCTATCAGCATCACCAGATGATAGAAGACAATGAGAAATGTTGTTGACATTGTAAGGAAAAAATTTGTTGAACCTACAATTCTACACTAAGCCAAACTCTCCGTCAAATCCTGAGTGTCTATTTGTAAAATAGACACTTTGAGACATGCAAGAACTGAGACAGTTTACTTTCCATGAACCATTCAAAAAATATCCACGCGAGGACATTCTACAACAAAACACAAAAAGGATCTAAAAGTGCGAATAAATGAATGGAATGAGCTAACCTCTGAAAAACTACTGAAGAAATACTATTCATCAGTATGGAAAATAAATTGTTCCAGATTAGAACAGGAGTCAGAGTTCTGCAAACAATGTCATTAGGCTGAAGCAGAATTCCCTTACACGAATGTATAAAAAAGAACCAGAAAGTTCTTAGAAATAAAATGAAGGCATTACAACTTTTTTATAAAGCCGAAAAAGAAAGGCAATTAGAAATATTAGGAAAAATAAAATATTATTAAA
>NW_012135525.1:964670-991978 GCF_000956105.1 Propithecus coquereli
TACTCAGGAGGCTAAGGCAAAAGGATTGCTTGAGCCCAGGAGTTTGAGGCTACAGTGCACTATGATTATAATCACACCTGTGAATAGCCACTGCACTCCAGCTTGGGCAATATAGCGAGACCCTGTTTTCATAATTTAAAAAAAGATTGAAGGAAGTCAGAAGTGAGGAGAAGAGGTAGACAGAATGTTGCTAAGTTTTTTAGCTAATGTAAGGGAGTCAAAAGGTACTCTCTATATATAATGGATCAAAAATATATGTTGAAGTACATGCTTTAAACTACTAAGGCAACCAGCAGCAAAATTTAAAATAATTACATAACTAGCACATTTGGGAGGTGGAAGAGTAACATAAGTGGGAGGTGTGTGAGAGAACAAAATCTCTGACACGTAAAAAAATTAAAGTATACTGTTTACAGTTATTAAACACAGTTGTTAAACACTGTAAAAATATAAAACACACACACAATTAGTAGTGATTATCTTTGAGAATTAGACTTGGGAGAAGGACATTAGGAAGAGTTTTATTTGTCATATAAATTCTTTAGTGTTGACTTTTGTTTTACCATGTGAATATTTTACTTGTATAGTAAATAGCTATTTAAAAGCAGCAAATGAGAAGACTATGTCGATGCTATTCAGGACGGACCCCGGTGATCTCTGCTTCCCAGGATCCACACCTTTGTGCGGTCCCCCTCCCCGAGTGTACAAAGATCTTTCTGTGCGACCTATAGTAAACAGCAGAAGCAATGGTATGTCATTTCCAAGGTTAGGTTATGTATATCTCGGGTGCTCTCTCTTTCTCGCTAGATCTGTCTCCTGGGTCACTAGCCCTGTGGAAAGCCATGTTGTGAAAAGCCCAAGCTTCCAGGGAACAGGAACATGAGTGAGCTGGAAGCAGACCCCCCGCCCCCCAGGCCCAGTCAACTTTCCATATACAGCAGCCCCAGCCGACAGCTTGACTGCAGCTTCGTGAGTAAACCTGAGCTAAGCCGCTCCTGAATTCCTAATCCTCAGAAACTGTGGGAGATCATAAATGTTTGTTGTTTGAAGCTTCTGTGCTTTGGGTAATTTATTATGCAGCAACAGATAACTAACACAGACTGCTACCCCAGGAGAAACAAAAGCAACTGAAGAACCATCTTTGCATGAGTCAGAGGCTAAAACTAGAGCTGAAACACCTGGATTCTACTGTCAGAAAAGCTCTGGCTAACAATATCACTGATAAGGTAACTGGGCTTTCTGTGACCAGGAGTCCCACCTGCTGCCCCAAACTCAGGGTAACATGAACTGAGCTCAGCAGCTTGCCTGTCATCCATGGCTTTCTAGTCCTTCCTCGTAGGCCCACCGTCCTCCCATGCACCCAAGCCTAACACATCTTAGCCTGGGTTATCCCCAAAACAGAGCCAAAGACGATGTCTTACGTTCAAGTCATTCTTTGGTAGTGGGATCCAAGGGTTGGAAATGAGAGACAGGAGAGTGAAACAGGAAAGGAACGAAAACCACGGCAAGGCTGTGATATCGAACTGGCCACCACTACAGACTACTGGGTGCTCAATCACCGTATCAAATGTGTGTCAGGACTCCCCACCAGGAAAAGGAAAAAGAAGCGCATGTCCATCGGCTTCCAGCACCGTGGGTCAAGCGTTGCCCACAGGACATTAACTCCCTAACACTTCCCTGCTATGAGTACCGCCTAGCAGGTCCTCAAGGGCACGGAAGCACCCGGGCAGGAAGCAAAAAGCTCACAAAACTAGCCTGAGAGTTTTGTCACGTTCTGGTTGGAATAATAGGTGAGGCCAATAGCCTCTTGAACTGCTGTACAAGATGTGTCCAATACAATTCACATCCAAATGTTGCCAAATCCTTTCTATTTTTCAAACATATGTCTCACCCATCTCCTCTCTTTTCTCCATCTTCACAGCCACTTACTTAATCCAGACTCTCATTGCCTTTTTTTTTTCTTTTTCGTCCACCTCAGCTTCAGATCACATTGCCTCTTGCAACAACCATACAATTGGGGTTTCTCTACAGACAGATGCCCAAATAGAATAACTCCCAATGTTATTTCTCTTTAGTCAAACAATCCCAGTCACTCTGGGTCAGAAAGTGACAGTGGCTGTACCTCCCAGCTCCTGCCTGTGAAACAGCCCAGGGACGGGCTGGGCTGGTCACTCAGGGGCCTGGGCGAGGATTCTCTGCTGGGCCAGGCTTGTCGGAGGACTGCACGGAATCCGAGACTGGAACCAAGAGCTGCTTTCACTCCCTCTGTGGCAATGGGTGTGAAGTTGTTACATGTTCTAGAGACAGAAAAAGAGGCCACGGTGAATTCTGGTAAATTGGAGGATATCTTTCAACATTGTTCACTATGACTCTCAGAAGCATTTCAACATTTCTAGAAAATATTCTACAACTTCACAGCTAATGGGCTCCCTTGCCTGGGAAAATTCATCCCCTTCCATACTTTATGAATTAAAATATTAAGCAACATTCCACAGTATTTTTAAAAAGTTGATGAATTATTATTTTTTTTTGAATTTCCTTGGCAGATTTCCTGGCCTGAGCCCTGCTTATATTACGAACATGTTCAATGAATCTGAGGAAACTAGATTCTGGTTTCAAAGGTTGTTGTTTTATGCATATTACAAACCTAACATACCTTAATTACTTGGAATTAGTTGTATTGTAAACTCAAATCTGTTTAATTAGTTTTAATTAGCTTCATCATAAACGAAACAGTCGATCGTTACAGGTTGTCTTGTTACACTGATGGAGAACACCTGGAATGGATAATTAGTTCCTCCAACAACAAATTAACTTGGACTACAAGCTGTCATTAATAATTATTTCACCACCTTCCTGGGAGAAGCCAGAGATTAAGGTTGTAACACAGAGTCAGAATAAAGTCAGGTTGACTCTTTAAAATAGTAAAATAATAGTAATGCGGTACTTTTTGTCTGTTTTATTGTAACTTTCTCTAATGGTGTGTGAGTCTCTGTGTGTGAACACGTGTGTATGTAAGTGCAAACATCTAGCCATATAAGCACATTTGTACCCACACATACACACGTATGTATAAATATATATAAACACAACACACATTTCACACATTTTTTTTTTATTCCAGCCATTATCTTTATGGAAACCAAGCAGAAGTTTACTGGCACATTTAATAAAGAGTTACTCAGGGACAGACTAAACCACCAAAGAGGAATTTTTCCCATAACTTCACGAAGAACAGAATTTTTTCCTCTCTGAGAATGAGCTTCCTTGGAGACATAGACTTCCTTTCTGGGTAAATTTTGGCCACTAAGAGTCCACAGAGAGAAAGCTTGCGTTATGATGTTAAGTGGAAAATGCAGGGCACAAAACTGGATCAACAGCACAATCCCAACTATATAAACAATATGTTGGGGGGAAAAATTGGAAAGAAATGTGCCAAAATGATAGCAGTGCTTATTTCTGAGTAAGTTTTCCTTCTGACTTCACTTAAAGTTTCCAAATCTTTAATAATAATCTTGTAGCAATTTTATAGTTGGAAAAACTCAAAAAAAATTCATGGAAATCTTGATTCTAGAGAAGCTCACTAAAAAGCCACATTGACCGGGCAGCAAATGCCAAAGTTATTGCAAAGAACTATTTTTTACCTCAGGGTGGAAAATTGTAAATTGAATTTGTTTTGCAAGACTTTGGTTTGGGAAAGTTCAGCTGTGGAATCTGAAACTCTATTTGAAAGATAAGCAGACAGAACAAGAGGGGTTTAAGCTACTGCAAAAGGTACTTTTTAGCAATGATAATGCCATTTCATATTGGTGAAAGTCTTTGTAGTTTATCAAGAGCGTTCACGGCATAAGGTGCCGTAATGAGCCTTGGTTTAGAACCCAGAAAACCTCGGTATGAGTCTGGTCTCCAGCAGTGGGAGGCTATAATGAACTTAAAGGCATTTTGTAAACCGGAAAATGCTCTTAGAATGTCATTGTAAGGGAAACTGTGATACAGGCAGTCTATCACAGAAGTTCTGATTTTATTTTACAAATGAGAAAAACTGAGGCACACAAAACTACTGTGATTGCCGCATTAATTTCCGTAGAAGGAAACTTGAAACAACCTAAATATCCGTCAAGAGAACAAGCAAATAAGTTTTAAAAATGAAATGAACTAGAGCGACGCAGAGCAACAAGTATGAACCTCACAAACGTAACTTTGAAGTAAAAAAAAAAAAATGCAGCTATAGAATAATACATAGAGCATGTTATCATGTTTAAAAAACATCCAAACAATATTCTATACATCATTTTTAGTAAAAATATAAAGACATCCATGGGAATGTAAGTAGCAATACAGGGTTGTGATTACAGTGGGGAGGGTGCAGAAAGAGGAATGCAACCAGGATTTTATGTTTTCTTAATTATGCTGAGAGCTGAATGCACTGGTGACCATTGTATCATCTTCTATATCTTCTTTATATGTGAAATATTTTATAATTATTTCATTATTATTATTGATCACTTACTATCTAGCACTATGGAATTTTCCACTTTTTGACACATTTGTCCTCACGAAAGCCCCATAAGGAAGACCTTGCTGTCCCATTTCACAGGTCAGGATGCCAGCTCAGTCCCCTTCAATCACATACCCAGGGTCACTCAACTAACATATGGCAGAGCAAGGCCTGGGATTAGTTTTCATCCATAGCACTGTCCTCAAGGATCTTAAACACCAAGGACTCAGTAGCCCAGGAACCAGGCTTGGGAAGAGGCATCAGCACAGATTGCAACCCTGTTCTGTAGCAGCCATCCAACTCAGACTTTCCCTCACGGCACAGTCTAAGTGTTGGAAAAATCACCCCAGAAGGAGTTGTGTCTGTTTTTCCCAGTAAATGAACTTTTGTCTTCTCAAAAAAGAAGACATGCCAGAGCTACCCCTTTCACACTCAAGTTCCCGTCACCCCAGGCAGCGCCCCCTCCACCCTGGAAGGAACACACTGAACAGCTGGGCCTCTCCCCAGGAAGTGAATGTTTCCCCATGATGCTCAGAGCTTTCTCATTTCTCTGTCAGGGCTTTTTTCACACCACTCCCTGTCTGTGGTTTTATTTTTTGTTTTTGTTTAAATGGGGGCAACGAATAATTGGTGTTGAGCTGGAAGTGCAGAGACTGTGTGACACAAACCCTGAGTTCCTGGTCCAGTTATGGCCTCAGCCTGGACTTTGTCGTACTTCCAGGACAGAGTGTAGGGGGCTGTTACCACAGAGCCAAACTTTCTGGAGGTTTATGAAATTACTATTTCCCCCATCAGTGGACTCACCACTCTGGGCCAGCGGCAGGCTGCCACTGCTAAGGCACAGAGAGTGGAACTCTGTACTTTACTGCTGCTGCAACACTACAGCCCAGACGGAGTGAAACGTAGAGAAAATAACTCTGTCCTGGGAACTGGAGGCCTGGCTTCTACTTCCAGACGTGCCTTCTAACCACTTCTGCCTCAGTTTCCTCATTGCTGAAACAACAGGGCTGGGCTTAATGAGCTACAAAGCTCCTTCCAGAGCAAATTCTATGCCATGTTGAAAGGATGCCTATCACATTACAACCTAGATATCCTTCTAACCATGCTCTTGGCTTCTCCCCTAGGGTTATACAATTGTGAAGACGGTGGCCTGAAGATAGGTAAGTTAGCCCAGGCATCTCTGCCCATCAACGTCTTTGGGATCCGTATTATGTACCAGGTACCAGCCTGGCTCATTTTCTCAAACAGAAAATGGTCAAAATGGGTGAGGTCAGCACAGAGAGCTGACACGAGAGACACATTAATGCTAGACAAGACTTGGGTTGGGAAGTCTTCTCACCTAAGAGGCCTTTGGAGAATGAAATTCAAAGTAAGGGGTGGGGCGAGCTGTGGTTACTAGAGTAGAAAAGTGGTCAAGACATAGAATAATCAGTGCCCTAGGAAATTCCCTCTAAGAGAGGGACTCCAACCCCTGTTGGAGTTCAGGGGATTTTATTTCACAGTGGTGGACTGATCCAGTGAACTCAGCCCTCCCTAAAAAATTTTCTGAATTCCCAGGCGGGTCTCACACATCTGTCATGCCTGGCTTACGCCTTATGGGACAAGAACCATCCTATCACAAAAATTATGTATCACTGCCATGTCTTGAGCACCTGTGGGGTGACAACACTCAGCCTTTTTACTTGCTATTTCTAATCCCCCCAAACCCCTCTCCTTCTCTTCAAGAGAGTATTACAGAATCGTGTCGTAGAAGAGGAAACCGAGTTTCGGAGAGTACGTAAACCTTCATCTCCTACCTCAGTCTCTGTGGCTCAGCCCAAAATGACCTTTCCACACCATCTCTGGTCCTGCTCTTTGAAAACAATGTTGAAATGTCACTTCCTCTGTGCTGCCACCTTAACTCCTGCAGGGAATTAATCATTTTCTCCTCTGTGCTCCCACTCACTTCCAGACCTCCCTTACAGCTCATCTTCAACTACCAACCCTTACTATTCACCAAAAAGTTTGTCCAAATAACTAAAGAAACCTTTTAACACAACCCAAAATGTACATCTATTTTTAAATGATACATGGATTACTGTATTACTCTACTAAAGGAAGTAAAACAACATGGAAAAAAAAGAAATATTTAAGAGTTAAAAAGATATCACAAGCAATATGTTTCAAATAAGCTCTCTTTTATTTAATAGTGACAAATTTCTTTTACCGTTAGTAACTTATTTTAAATTAGGAATCATAAAAACAAAATACAGTCATGTGTCACTTTATGATGAGGATAGGTTCTGAGAAATACATCATTAGGTGATTTCATGTTATGTGAACATCATAGAATGCACTTACACAAACCTAGGTGGTGTAGCCTACAGCACACCTAGGCTGTATGGTGTAGCCTGTTGCTCCTAGGCTACAAACTTGTACAGCATGTTACGTACTGAACACAATAGGCAATTGTAACACAATGGTAAGTATTTGCACATCTAAACATAGAAAAGGTACAGTAAAAATACAGTATGAAAGATAGGCAATGGTACACCTATTTAGGGCATTCACCATGAAGGGAGCTTACAGGAATAAAAGTTGCTCTGGGTGAGTCAGTGAGTGAGTGGTGAGTGAAGGTGAAGACCTAGGATATTACTGTACACTACCGTGAATTTGATAAACACTGTACACTTAGGCTATACTAAATTTATTTTAGAAATTTTTCTTCAGTAATAAATTAACCTTAGCTTACTGTAACTTTTTGACTTTATAAGCTTTTTAATTTTTTTAACTTTTTGATTCCTTGTTAATAAAGCTTAGCTTAAAACCCAAACACATTGCACAGCTGTACAAAATATTTTCTACAGGCTTTTTTTTTTATTTTTAAGATTTATTCATTTATTTTACTTTTTAAACTTTTTTGTTAAAAACCAAGACACAGGCTGAGTTTGGTGGCCCACACCTGTAATCCTAGCACTCTGGGATTCTGCGAGGCCTGGGTGGGAGGACTGCTTGAAGTCAGACATTCAGGACCAGCCTGAGCAAGAGTGAGATCCCCCACTCTACAAAAAATACAAAAATTAACCAGGCATGGTGGCACTTACCTGTAGTATCAGCTGCTTGGGAGGCTGAGGCAGAAGGATCCCTTGAGCCCAAGAATTTGAGGTTGCAGTGAGCTCTGATGACACCACTGTACTGTAGCTGGGGCAACAGAGCAAGACTCCATCTCAAAAACAAAACAAAACAACAACAACAAAAAAAACAAGACACAAACACACACAGTAGCCTAGGCCTACAGGGGTCGAGATCATCAATATCACTGTCTTCCACCTCCACATTTTGTCCCACTGGAAGATCTTCAGGGCCAATAACAGCTCCTCATGGAGCTGGCATCTCCTATGATAGCAATGCCTTCTTCTGGAATATCTCCTGCAGGATCTGCCTGAGGCTGTTCTACAGCTAACTTTTTTTATAAACAGAAAGAGTACACTCTAAAATAATGATAAAAAGTATAGTATGATAAATATATGAACCAGTAAAATAGTCATTTATTATCATTATCAAGTATATGCATCTTACATAATTGTATGTGCTATACTTTTCCAGTAGTCCCCAGCCATTTTGGTACCAGAGACCAGTTTCACGGAAGACAATTATTCCACAGACAGGGGGTTGCGGGGCAGGAGGCAGAGCTCAGGCGGTGATGCAAGTGATGGGGAGCAGCTGTAAATACAGATGAAGCCGGCTGCTCACCTCCTGCTGTGCATACCACCCCCCTTCCTAAGTTTCATGGAAGACAATTTCTCTGCAGCCCACTCCCTACCAGGACACAGACTGGTACCAATCCACAGCCCGGAGATTGGGGACCGCATTTGTACAACACTGGCAGCGCAGTAGGTTTGTTAACAGTAGCATCACCACAAACAAGTGACTAATGCATTGCACTACAACCTTAGGACAGCTACAATGTCACTGTGTAATAAGAACTTTTTGGCTCCATTATAATCTTATGGGACCATAGTCATATATGGGGACCATCATTGACTGAAACATGGTTATGCATTAACTAAAAGTGTTGTTATGCTTAATTGAATTAAACAATAAATGTTTAATTATTATTTAATAAGAGTAGTGTGATTGCGTATGCTTCATTATTGAAACTCTTGATAAAACATTTAGTGATGGAGCTCTGATTCTAGCTACAGTTAATTTCAATAGTATTTGGTTTTAATATCTCACATAGCTGGAAAAAATACCTCACAAAAACTCAGAGTCAAATGGAAGAAATGTGTCATTGGCTATACTTATTGAATTGTCATACTCAATTTTTCATTCCATACATCAAACATGTAAAATACCTTTTTAAAAAATTGTCCCAGTACATTTTCATCTTCTTAATGTCTCTCTGTCATCTCCAAACTAATTGGAAAACAGTACAGTATGTATTTTTAACAAATGAGCTCAATACTTTCTAAAATTCTTCATTTGAAAGATTAATTCACAGATTTAGAAAATTTTGTTCCCTAGTTTAAGTGTGCAGATATGAGAATTTTTAATAGGTAAAAATGGCTACATTAATTTTGGCCACAAAATTATATGATGATGTATACATTTTTAAATATCTCTTTTCAAAATACTCTCTTTGTAGCATGATTTTCGTGGAGGCGTTTGTTTTCATTTTTGTTTTACAAAGCAGTTACTTTCTCATTATTTTAGAACAACTTTTAACTTGAGGGATACATCAAGTATGTTTAATTTTTTTAAATCTCCTGAATAGAATATACTAGATAACCACTTGTCTTCACATACACACACACAAAGCAAATTTTGAATATTTGTCTGTTTTATAAAAGAAAAATTCCCAACATTATAGATTAGTTTTTAATCTTAAATTTTTATTTTAAATTGTCACAAGATAACCAGCAAATCTCTCTATGGTACCAAAGATTTTTCAAAGTCATTCCTCATCTCATTTCATTTTTTTTTTATAAGGCAGGGTCTCACTCTGTTGCCTGGGCTGGAGTGTAGTGGTGTCATCATAGCTCACTGCAACCTCAAATCCCTGGGCTCAAGCGATCCTCCCGCCTCAGCCTCCAGAATGCCTGGAACTACAGGTGAGCACCACCATGCCCAGCTAATTTTTTTATCTTTTGTAGAAACAGGATCTCTCTATGTTGCTCAGGCTGGTCTTGAACTCCTGGCCTCAAGGGATCCTCCCACCTCAGCCTAGCAAAATGCTGAGATTACAGGCATGAGCCATCGTGCCCAACCATTTCATTACATTTAAAGTTATTATTGTTATATTTTTAACCTTGTTGATGGTATGTAGCAGAACAAAAAAACACAATTAGGCACAATAATCCAAAAGCAAACAAAAGTGAGGACACCATACTCAACACCTCTGTGCTGTGGAATTCCCCCTCACCTGTCAGAATTGTCCTCTGTTCTACAGATTATTAATCAATACATATATTAAACTTACTTCTTATATTTCATATAAACATTTTCTTCTCAGAGTCTAAAGATCTCTTTAGAGACCATAGCACTTGACTACGATTAGCTTAAAAGCAGAGACCAGGTCTTTTTTCCTTTGTACTGATTCTGCCACCAACCCCTAAGGCAGGGTCTGGGTCACAGTCAGTATCCTAGGAAGTCTTACTGAGCAAAGATTTTTAAGCCTTTGCTTAAAATGCTTTAACTTATTTAAATCTTTGCGTTAGGTGGTGTGACTGTTAGCATTTCAGCAACAACAAAAATTTGCTCCAGATGTTTCACATAAAGAAAGATTAAACAAAAGGACTTGTCATAGAGGTGAGGACAGGGTTCAAGGAAATAAGGGATGGTGAGGCACCCACATGGTAGCGATAGTGGGAAACCATTACCACCCACAGGACCTGGGAAAGCTGAACCAGCTATGGAGAAGGTGCCCAGGAGAAGCTGCCAGTCTTGGTGGGGGGCCCAGATGCTGCCAAGGATGCAGTGTAATAACAGGAAAAGAATTGCCCAACCTCTTCTTCCTGTCCTGCTGGTGCCTTCTGTTGGCCAAACCCACCTGGAAGACAGCTAGCAGGTAAATCAGGGAGACATGGTCAGAAAAGTTCAGCCTCCTGGGCACAGAGCAGGCAGAGCAGAGCAGAGCAGAGAATGGGTGGGGCAGGCAAAGCCAGTGGGGAAATAGAGAGCACCCAACCCAGACGAGAGGTCCAATCCTTTAATCCTGGCTTGGAGTCTTAGGACCAGCCCTTGGCCATTGTAGATAACATCCTTCTCCTCTTGGGATGAAAAGGGAATTCTCTCCCTAACTCAGATAATTTCCATCAAGCTACTTATTTCCTATGCCAACTGTGAATTATTCATGTCTCACCCAACCTATTTTATCCATGGCAACTGAGAACATAAATACTATAATGCTGATGGACATTTTAAAAATCTCTATTCTTATCCTTATTTGAATTTCACCTATTCTAGGGAAAGCAACTCACTCGGGTTGGTTTGCAAAGGTGAATATTTGTTAAAGCATGAGCTGTTTGTAGTGACATTGGAGTCCTATCAAGTGTGCATAGGTTTTCAGCTCAATATCACAAACGTGTCACGCAGTCTGTTATTTGCAAGGTATCACAGGGAATTCAAAGATGAATTACAGATGGTCTTTGCTCCTGTCCCCCAGGGAAAGGACACTAGCATCTGAAGACAATGATAAATGTTCTCATGAAGTTTAATTCTAGCAGTACTCTGAGATAGCCTCAAGGAAGTGAAACTTATTAGAATTTGGAAAGATAAGTAGAATTTTGACTAGTGTAGTTTTGTGGGGTTGGAGATTTGAAGGGATACTCCACGCTGTGGTTTGACTGTTTATCCTTTCCAAAACTCATGTTGAAATTCGATTGCCGCTGTAACAGTTAGGAGGTGGGGGGACCTTTGAGAGGCGATTGGGCCATGAGGTCTCTGCCCTCAAAAGTGGATTAATGCCCTCATTGCAGAAGTGGCTTTGTTACCAAGAAAGTCGATTCACCATAAAAGGGTGAGCTCGGCCTCCTTTTACGTGTGGTCTCTCTCTCTCTCTCTTTCTCTCTCTCTCTCTTTCTCTCTCTCTTTCTCTCACACACACTGCACCATGTGATGACATGGCAAGAAGGGCCTTGATACTGGCCTTCCCAGCCTTCAGGACTGTGAGCCAATAAATTCCTGTTCATTATTAAATACCCAGCGTGTGGTGTTCTGTTATAGCAGCGCAAAACAGACTGAGACAGTTCAAGTGAAGGAGAAATAATTTTAGTTGAAATACTTTCTCAGACCAAGGACATGTAAAATCAATGACTTTAACTATTAAAGACTCTAATGGGAAAAAATGGTGGCAAATACTAACCTCTGACAAATTTGAAACACAATATCGGGGTTAAATTAATAGATAAACATCTCCCCCATCAGAACTGCAGTTACGCCTCAGGTTCAGAGTCCCTCATCTAAGACACTCTCAGTGCCAAAGACTTATGTTTGAAAAACAAAACTGGCTTGAAACTTCTAGAAACTCTTCAGACAAGGCTTTTGCAACTTGTGCAGAAGTAGGAAACTGAACAACAGCTTTTCGATTTCAACTTCAGTTCAGCACTACTCCAGAGGGCAAAATTGCAAAAGCAGAGAGTGAGAATTGAGTTTTCCTTGATGGTTGTCAATCCTGTCGTAAGAATTTATGGGAGAGTAAAAATTATTAAAGCCAAAGGGAGCTACTACAAGGATGGAGTCTCTTTTTATTTCAGTTTGAGGTTGCATTTTTAAAGATAATTCCAAATGAAATGCTAAATGCAATAACAATGAAAATATAATTTTTTTAATTTCTCTTGAATTCTCAGTATTATGATTGAATTCTGAACATTAAGATTCCAGACCTTACCACCAGCAATGTGGCATTAACCAAGCCCAATCTCATCTTAAGTTTAATACTTACAATGCATAGAGCGCTTACTATGAGCCAGTCACTATACTAAGTACTTACAATAACCCATTTAATTCCCCATTTAACAGATGAGTAAAATGAGAAACAGAAAAGTTAAGTAACTTGTTTAGGGTCACACAGCTACTAGGCTAATAGGGTTGCTAGAAAAAATACAAAATGTCCAGCTGAATTTGAATTTCAGAGAAGCAATAAATAACATTTCAGTATGTCTCAAGCAATATTTAGAGCATACTTACACTAAAAATTACTAATTGCTTATCTGAAATTCAAATTTAACTAGGCGTCCTATATTTTTATATGCTAATCTGGCAACCCTGATAGCTAGTAATGACAGAGCTCGAGGGACAATTGAATAATGGTGCATTAAGGAGTTTCTATGTCCAAGAACTACCAGTCGATTCATGGCATTGATTCAGTCCTGACTATAATAATGACACTAAATCTATTGTGCACTTTTCAAGGCTCTGTAGTTAGCACTTAGCATAGATTGTCTCATTCAATCTTCACAAGACTCATACCATTATTAGGCCCATTTTGCAGATGAGGAGGCACAAAGAGCTTAAACTACATGCCCAGTTTAGTGAAACTATTAATAGTAAGCAGTGGGGCCTGATTCAAACTGGGGCGTGTGAGGGTGCAGCACCCAGGCCATAATGACAACTCTGTGCCACCTTATTAATACAAACTCGTCTGCTCTGTGCTCCATTGTTGGAATCACAGTATATCCAAAGATCTATCTTTCAGAGCTTTCAAAAGATAACTAGATGTTTAATCTTAGCCATCTTTGATTCTAAACCAGATGCTTCTACTAAAAGAGCTCCCTGAAACCAGGGAAGTCATGTTCATTCTCTGTACCCCCTACAGGGTCCAGCATTGTTCTCAAAATACAATAGGAGTGCGATGCATATTGTAGAGCATGACAAAATACTGCCTTTCTCAGCATGCATAATACAGAGACTGTCTGAGTTTTATTTTTGGTCAATAACTATTAAACCCTTGACTTTCAAAGTCCAAATGATTTTCTGTGAGGACCGTGGTGGAGAGAATTGAAAATAGCATCAAAAAAGGGTCTGGAGGCTGGGCACAGTGGCTCATGCCTATAATCCTAGAACTTTAGGCGACCAAGGTGGGAGGATCACTTGAGGCCAGGAGTTCAAGCCTGAGCAACGTAGCAAGACCCCATCTCTACAAAAAATAGAAAAATTAGCCAGGCATGATAGCATGTGCCTGTAGTCCTAGCTACTCTGGAGGCTGAGGCAGGAGCATCGCTTGAGCCCAGGAGTTTGAGGTTGCAGTGAGCTATGATGATGCCACTGCACTCCAGCCAGGCAACAGAGCAAGACCCTGTCACCAAAAAAAAGGGGGGGGGGACGAGGGCAGGCATCTGGAAACTCCTTTCAGCAGTCCTCATTTGGTTTTCACATAGCCAATTTTACCTAACGTGAATAGCAGTCTAGGTCTTCTGAGGGGCAACATACAGATGTTGTGCAAATTCAAAACTCTCAAGCTATTAATACTTATTTTACTGGAGCTTATTTCCAATTAGGACATATGCCTTCCACAGGAAGATCATTACCAGTCATCAGGTGTCCGCTCTAACTCAGAGGAGAATGCATAACTCATTCTACTCTACTTTTAAGTCTGACACTCAGAAAAACTTAGTGTTACTATAATCCTGCTTCCATCATGTGGCTCTTCAGAGAGGATCTGGAGAAGTAGACGTTATGAACAGAGAGAAAATCAGAGGCGCTGATGCAGAAGTAAAGTAGGACAGTGGAAGACGGGAGGCCAGGGGAAAAGAACAGCAGCCTGGCTGTGCCACGCCACCCACCCTGGACCGTGAGCTCCCCTGCTGGAGCAACATCTGCCGAAGGTCACGTAGTGCCCAGGGTCAGGCTCTCATCTGATTCCAGCCCCAGACATAAGCCTTCAGGGATGACAGTTAGCTAGAAGGAGCAAGTCCTAGTGTTCCACAGCAGGGTAGGATGACTACAGTTAGCAACAAGTACTGTATATTTCCAAGGAGCAAGAAGAGAGGATTTGAAATGTTCCCAAGACATGGGGTAAATATTTGAGGTGATGGACACCCAAATACTCTGATTTAACCATTACATAGTCTATGCATGGAACCAAATATTATATGTACCCCATAAATATGTACAAAAATTCTGTATCGATAAAAAATAAATAAAAATTTAAAAAGACTTCAGGAACAAGATGAAAGAATAGACCCACCTCATCATACAGCATAGTAGAGCTTTTGTGTAGACTTCAGAGCCAGAATTCCTGGGTTCACACAAGACTCTCGACCTTTCTGTGCCACAGTTTTCTCAAAGGTAAATAGAGCTGACAACAGGAGAGAGAGTTGTGAACTCTCTATGTCAGAGAGTTACTGAAAGTATTAAATGATATAATTTATGAAAAGCACTTAGAACAGCACCTGGCACATAGTGATCCTTCAATAAGTTTCAGTGGTTATTATTCCGACTATGAATATTGTTATCCAAATCCTGCAGTCTGCCCTCGACTCGGGACTCTCACTGACTCTGTCACAGCTCCTGTGCTTACTCCAGGCACCCTCCAGGGTACCCTCTTCTTCTTCCCTGCACATTAGCACTTAGCAAATGACATCACATACTTGTCAGAAAAAAATTGAGAGATCGTATGAGTTTCCTGTTGTGATACAACAAACCAACACAAATTTAGCAGCTTAAAACACATGAATTTATTATCGCATAGTTATGGAGGTCAGCATTCCCAAAATAATCAAGGTGCAAGCAGAGCTGTGTTCCTTCTGTTCCTTCTAGAGGGTCTGTGGGAATATCTGTTTCCTTGCCTTTTCCAGCTTCTGGAGACCACCCACATTTCTTGGCTCATGCCTCTTCCTTCATCTTCAAAGCCAGCAGCGGAACAACTTCAAATTCTCTCTCTCTCTCTCAATCTCTCTCCCTGACCTCTGCTTTCATCATCACATCTCCTCCTCTGATGCTGACACTCCTGCCTCCTTCCTACAAGGCCCTTTGTGATCACACTGACCCACGAGGCTAATCTAGGATGATCTTCCTATCTCGAGCTCCTTCACTTAATCACATCTGCGAAGTCCCTTTGCATGAAGCATAACACATTCCCAGTTTCTGGGGACTAGGACATAGACATCTTTGGGAGCCATTATTCAGTCTATCTGTCTACTCCAGTATCTACTAGGAGCCTCCAGCTTTCCCTTTTCTTGACATCAGCATATTACTGCTGGTCCTTCATCTTCTCTCTAGCACTAGAATAAAAATTTCCTATCTTTTCCTTGAAGTTAGCCCCTCCATTTGTTCACTAGAGTCCATATAACTTCACCTTCTCTGTAACTCCCAATTAATTATCTCTTATTTTTTTAAAAGACAAGGTCTCACTCTGTCACCCAGGCTGGAGTATAGCGGCCCCATCATACCTCACTGTAACCTGAAATTCCTGGGCTCCAGCAATCCTCCTGCCTTAGCATTCCAGGTACCTGGGACTACAGGGACACACTACAACACCCAGCGAATTTTTTATTTTTATTTTTAGAGACGATGTCTCACTGTGCTGCCCAGCCTGGTCTCAAACTTCTAGCCTCAAGCAGCCCTCCCACCTCAGCCTCCCAAGTAGCTGGGATTACAGGCATGAGCCACCATGCCCGGCCTCCGCCCTTTCTAATGTTACAGAGCTGTCCCTCTGTAAGAGTATCTCTCCTGCCTTTAAACACATGTATTTCTTTCCACCTTAAACATATATATTTTATGCTTCTTCCCTCTTGCCACCCTTCAGTTGCTCTTCCTTTTGCTAACTTCTCAGTTGTAGTAAACATCTTTTTTTCTGAGAACAGCCTTCCGACTGGACTCCAGCACTCCCAGTTTTATTTTATACCCTCTGATGTTGGCCACAGCTTACTAGACAATGAGCAGACACTGGACCCAAGTTGAGCTGATCAGATTCTCTTCCCAGGAATTTGGATCACTGGAATTGAGTCTGGACTCCTCACTTGAACTGAAAACGTGCAAATCCAGGAGCTAGCTCAGACTGTGCACACACCAGAGCAGTTAAAGTTGTTCTGTGGGGAAAACTAAGAATGAAGCAGACCATGGCTCTTCAGTTCCTGGCCCCAGACTCTCACAAAGCCTGGCTATGCAACTTAACCCCAGGTTCCAAGAGACATTCCTCTGTACTCTCAGTACATTCCCTTTTTAGACTTGCACTGATTTGAATAGGTTTCTGCTACTTGCATCTGCTACTGGTTAAGACCATGGTTTAAATCAATTTCCTCTTGTCCCATCCCCCATTTTCCCACAGGTTGGCTTCCACCACATGAAAGCAGCTCCCCTACAGTAGGTTTATCTCCATCCTATCCGGGCCTTGTTCTGCCTTCTCAGTCTGAGATCCCTCAGTCTCCCCAGGCGCTAATAGAGTCTGACTACCCAATCTTCTTCAAACGCTATCCTCTGTTGACTTCCACGACACTGGGCTTTCTAGACCTATGTCCCTGCCCAGCCTTCTCTCTCCTCAGTGGCTGGTCTTTGGATTGGGGCATGGTTCAGTCCTTGGACTTCTACTTTTCTTTATATACAGTCCTTCTACTGATTTTTTCCTTTAATGGCCTTAACATTGTGACTCTTAACTCTATGTCTTCAGCCCTAACTTGTCCATGAGTCCTCTTAAATTCAACACGTACAAAGCAAACATGTCTCTGCAACTACATCCTACACACTTGTCCACCATTCTTTCAATCTTCCACAGATAAGAGGCCTCAGCATCTGCTTCGGGCTCTACTCTGTCATCCCTCGGACAAAATCTGCCCTCTAATCCTGCCATTCCTCTCTTCCAGAAAGTGCTCAGATTTTTCCTACCCTCCCCATTCCCTCTGCCGTTACCTTTCTCCTGGCATAAATTACTTCAAAGTGTCTTCTCTGGCCTCCTTACTTTCCACATCCTTTTAATTCTACCCATTCAGTTCACCACTCCAAAATCTCCTGGGCATCCTCGCATGGGATATGTAAATCAGAACTAGCAGTGTCCTCATTGTCACCACCACCTACAAATATTTACTGACAACTTATTGTGGATGCTTAAATGTATAGATGCAAAACTTCCTCCAGGAGCCTCTGATACAATTGCAGAAATTGCATAAAACATAAGCTTTAAAAGATGTAAAACTATGGGGGTGCAAAAGCCTTATAAAAAAATGTATAACTATACACAAGGTAATATATCAATAATATCAGATGAACAGTGCATATCTCTAGAGCCAGAAAAATTCTATGAAGGATGTAATCATAAGGTTAGGGGTGGTTAGAGGAAAGGGAGATAAGGGCAGAGAGGTGGAAGAAAGGTATTCTACAGAGGGACTAGCACAAGCAAAGATCAGACACTTTAATGGCATTTTCAGGCAACATGGAGAGGCTGAGCTGGTGAAGGTGGAAGGGGGGTATGCCATGTGTACAAAATAGAACAACTAGGGAGGAAGGAAGTTACCTAGCGTGTTTGGGGAAGAGTGACAAATAGTCCCATTAGTCTAGACATGAAGTTTGGAAAAGAGAGCCAGAAGATGGGGCTGGACATTGGGATAGGGAATCCTTGAAGGCTTTGGAACAGCTGAGGGAGGCCATCAAAGAGGTGTTTTAGAGCAGGGCCCAGGCTCAGAATGCTGACATAGTGCTGAGCATATGAGAGGTCCTGAATCGTGCTCATGGATTGATTAACATAATACATGTCAGTGAAGAAAGTGATCCCTAGGGGAAGAGCTATGATGGGGTTGAGGAGGGTCATGATAGAAACAGAAAACTGCCGAGGAAGTGCCACTGACAAAAAGGCCACGTTCTTCATTTGAACCCACGGCCGCTCTTCAGGCAGGGTAACAATGAGAGCAAAAGCTTGTGGCTGGGAATATATAGTCATAATAATTCTGTGTTCATAATTCTAAAAAAATAACAGGAACAATAACTTACACTTGGTGGGTGCTTACTATGTGCCAGACACTTTGCTACATACGTACTTTCCTCCAGGCTGAAATGCTGGCTATTAAAATATCGAAATGCTGCCATACACATTAGCAAATATCTGAGACTCTGAGCACCCTTAGGGAGCCCCTAACCCCTGATAGTAAGAGCTCCTCTCCTAGAACCCCCTGTGTCCCCTGCTCCCAGGAACTGAAAGCACAAAAGGGGGCCTCTAGGTTCCCTCTGCAACATGATGATCTGTGCCTCTCCTGATTGCCTAATGGCCCCACTAAATATTCTGAAAATCACCTCTATATTACATGCTTTAGGCAACTTAATTCTTACGTCATTTTTATATTCTAGGAGAGGAGACTAAGGCTCAGAGAAATAGGAGACGTGACCAGAGTCACAGCTCATAGGTGGCTGAGCACAGATTCTATCTGATTCTAGAGCCTGAGTTCTTATTTCTCCTAGAGGGGCAGATATTATGCTTGGGATCATGGGACCTACAGTTGAATAAACTGCCACACTAAATAAATCAACAGGGGAAATATGATTTCCAGAAACTTCCTGTTTTAATAAGTCAGAGAAATCACCAAACTCTGTTAAGAATGTCAGGCCCCTAGGTGCCCCCAGTCCCTACTAAATGCTAAGCCTACCGGGTGAGCCCACACTGCTGGGTTTACGCAAAGGGTAACATTTCCTTCAGTGGTGACATTTAGAATGGACTGCTACATCTTCATGTAGCAGCAAAATTCAAATTCTTTTCTTCCCTCCTTAAGTTTCACTGATCTCATCCCAGATGCTATGGTTATTTGCCTGTAGCTTCCAAAACAAAAGCAAATGACAATCCCATCTGTTACAGCCGGCTATGGGGAAAGGTCACGAGCCTCTCCCATCGTCTCTTTACTCCAAGTTAAGAGTTAACAAAACAGAAAGATGTTTATTTAGTATCAACTCTTGAGTTTCTTCTGGTGATGAAAGGAGGGTCAGAAAACAGGACTCAATTTAGGTTGCTATAATGTATGACTCAGAATTTAACCGAGATGTTAGAAAAAGAACCACAAAAGCCTAAGGCAAATAAGGTGGCTTTAATATCAAAAAATATAGAAAAAAGCAGAAATTAAGAAATTCAAAAACAAAACTGATAAATGAACCCAATAGCAGCTTCTATAGGGAAAAATATACAGATGGATAAATATGTAGACAAATACTCTTTTTCATTATTGTAATAGGTCATAGGAGTATTTTAAAGGACTCCAAAAGGCACTGGAAAAAATGTAGCTTCGTTCTTGTTTTTATAGATAGATAATAATATATGTGCATAGAAAAATATCCAGAAGGATATTCCTCAAAATGTTAACAGTATTTATCTCTGGATGACAGAAGTTGGAGCAAGTTTTCATTTTTCTTTAGACTTCTCTATTTCTTGAATCATTTACAATGAGCATTTATCATTTTTTACAGTCAGAATAAAAACTGTAAAACCATTTTCATTTTTCTAACTATCTCAAACATGATTCAATGTGAAATATGATAATACATGAAAAAAGCTACATAAAATGTGAAACAAATCATAGTCAAATTTGCTGCATGACAGTATAAACATCCCACACTTTGTATCACAATGGATTGTTAAAAACACGAATCTCATGAAATTACCTACTGCTTTCCTATCAGATCATACCTGAACACGCGGCCGTTGTCAGCCCACAGGGGCTCATCCCAATGAGTGAGGAAGACCAGTGGTATGAGGAAGCCAATCCGGAGTTCCCACCCACGGTTGACCTCATGTCAGAGGCTACGTTCCTAGAGCTCATGGCAGACCTTTGCTTTAATGTCGCCATGCTAGCCCCTAAAACAATGTCTCATGATTACCATTAATTACATATCAAACAAGTCTTATAGAATTCAAGAACAATGGGTAAACCTGAGGAAGACTAAACTCCTTTTAAGTTAACACACAGACTTGAGAAAAACACTCCATCTCAAGTTTTTAAATGTATCTTCCTAGTCATGAATGGAAAGTGTTTGAGGTAGGCATCTGTAAATTTGTCTGCATAAATCACTTCTTTCTGGGGGGTCATGGAAATGGACATGTGACCCAGACCTGGCCAGTCATGGCACCTGATACAGGGATTGGTGCAAGAAGCCAACACATGTCCGAAACAGGACCAACAAGGGTCCCATCGTGAGAGTAGAAATATGGAGACAGGGGTGGGGGAGGACTCTGGGATGACAAGCTTGAAGGACCGTGTACACTGGCAGCCGCTGGAGCCTGTGTCCTCCGCTTGGAGAGCAAGTGCCCGAGCATGCAGCAAAGAGAAAGCAACCCGGGTCGAGAAACGCAGAGACAGGATCCGAATCATCCCAATGATACTGCTTTAACCTCTACATCCAGTGCTACCAGAAAAAAAATTTTTAAACAAAATAAATTTAAAAATAAAAAAAAAAAATCCAGTGCTACCAGGTTGTGTTTCCTTCCTTTGCAACTGACAGTGCACAATAACTATTAGCTATCAATTTATCCATCCCCAAAGGTTCCCTTGAATTCAGACTGAGAGAATATCTATATAACACTGGATTCTTGGCTCCTGGGAGGTAGAAATCACATCTCTTCATCATTTTATTCTTGTTTCCTTTCCCAAATATTGGGGTTTGAAAAAAAGAAAGAAGAAAAAAAAACCAACAAAAAAAAACCCTTCAGATCTATTTGATCAATTATGACAAATAATGTGTTTTTGTTAAGTGATTAAACTTATAAAAGCAATAATAATAATTCCTTCAAGATGCAGCATAGGTAAAGAAATGAAAACTTTTGCAAAACTAATGAGTAGAAACAACTGAGTGGCTTCCCAGAATCTTGGTTTTCAAGAGTTTTTGGAGTTGTGAGGAGGGGGAGGAGGTGGGATCAAGGTCCAAGGTCCCAACAAAGCCAGAGGAAGCACACTAAGAAGCGAGTTCTGACTGGGAGGCTTGACAAAGTTCTCTGGTTTCAGTTCAGGCATTGCAAACTGGCAGTCCTAGAACTGCATTTGGCCCGTAGAAATATGTTGTTTGGTCTGCACTCTGTTTCTTTAAAACTTTTTTAGAACTTTGCATTTGAATGTCATGAGCTGGGAATAATATGGCTGCAGCAGGTACTGTTCTAAATGCTTTGCATATTTGAATCTATTTAATCCTCTAGAGAACATTTGTCAAGTACTTACGATATGCCGAGCACTATTTCAAGCGCTTTATGTGTATTAACTCATGAAATGCTTTAACAACTCCATCCCCGTATTACCTACATGAAAATTGAGGCAGAGGGAATTGAGTAATTAGCCTGAGGTCCCACAGCTAGTAAATAGCACAACCAGATGCAGGCGGTCTGGCCTCTGAGTTTGGGCAGTTGGCCACATGCTGCAGTTGCCTCCCCAGCCCAGTCTGACACTCAGCCAAATCCACACTTTGATATTTCCTGTTAGGTCCTTGCCAGTATTGGGGCATGTGGCCCCTGGTCTGCACTGTGGTATAAGTGGATTACTGGTCTGCGAATGGCATAGCTGTCTTCTACCAGGTCTTAAGCAGCCTCCTTTGAGTGGGCAGGTAAGAGGACCTCCTCACAGTGAGAAGAACTCAAATACACATGGCTGGTGATTACAGCAGTAGAGGCAGACACTGTTGTCACTGACACCTCACAGTTCTCAGAGTCACCATCTTACTTGACATTCAAAATGCATTAAGCCTTGTACAAGAAAAAAAAGAAAAAAGAAATTTGGACTTTATCAAAATTAAAAACTTTTGTTCATCAAAGGACACTATCAATAGAGTGAAAAAAACAACCCACAGAATGGGAGAAAATATTTGCAAATTCTGTATCTGATAGGGGATTAATACTGAGAATGCATAAAGAACTCTTACAACTCAACAGAAGGAAAAAACAACCAACACCCAATTCAAAATGAGCAAAGGACTTGAGTAGACATTTCTCCAAAGGAGATCTATAAATGGTTGAGCACATGAAAAGATGCTCAGCATCACTAGTCATTAGGGAAATACCAGTCAGAACGACAATGAGATACCACTTCATACTCACTAGCATGGCTATTACCAAAAAAGTGGAAAATAACAAGTGTAGGTGAGGATGTGGAGAAATTGGAACATTTGTGCATTGCTGGTGGAAATGTAAAATGGTGCAGTGGTACAAAACAGTTTGACAATTCCTGAAAATGCTAAAATAGAATTACCATATGACCCAGCAATTCCACTTCTAGGTATATACCCCAAAGAATTGAAAGCAGGAACTCGAACACATACTTGCATGCCAGTGTCCATAGCAGCATTATTCACAATGGCCAAAAGGTGGAAACAACTTAAAAATGTCCATCGACAGTTGCACAGAAAAACAAATGTGGTATATACATACAATCAAGTACTATTAAGCCTTAAAAAGGAAATGAAATTCTGGAACATGCTACAACATGGCTGAACCTTGAAAACATCGTGCTAACTGGGATAAGCCAGACACGAAAGGACAAACACTGCACCACTGCACTTCTAGTAGGTACATAGAAGAGTCAAAATCACAGAGACAAAAAGTTAAATAGAGGTTACCAGGAGCTAGAGGGAGGAGAAATGAGGAGTTATCATGTAATAGGTACAGAGTTTCTGTTTGGGATGATGAAAAGGTTCTGGAAATGATTAATGATGGTTGCACAACATTGTGAATATATTCAATGCCACTGAACTGTACACTTAAAAATAGTTAAAATGGTAAATTTTATATTAAGTACACTTTACCTCAATTTTTTTTTTAAAAAATACCTCCAAGAGATTAAATAAAATCATACAGAAAACTAGATCCTTTCCCAGTCAAAATCAAATAGTAAAGTTGGAAAAGGGTCAGGGGCATGGGGAGAAGAGAACCCAGTTAGCCAAAAGGATAGAAAAAAACATTTTCGCAACAAAATGCCCAGCAAAACCTGTTATGTCTGCAGGAGACACAGACAAAGCTTTTTTTTTAAAGAAGCAAAAGCTTTTTAAAAAAATTTTCAGAAAGAAGTAAAAATGATCATGTTTACCAATTAGATATACATTCATAAAGACATGTACCAGGATAATAGCATAAATGTCCAAATTTTCAGCTACTAAAATAGTGGGATAGTGAAGTTTAAATTGTCCTCGTTTTGTGTGGATCTGACTGAAGCATAGAGCCCCAGAAAATTACTCACAGCAAAAGCCTATCAGAGATACCCGCAATGGCCTTGGGGGCTTTTGAAAATGACACAAAAATTTAAAAATATAAGTCTACCATCAAACTATCCATTAGAGACTAGCATATTTTAGATCAAATGAGCTGCAAACTCCTCGACTGCAAAACAAGGTCATGAGATTATAAATTGCCCTGTAGTTCTCTGCCTCTTCAACTGGAGCATTTTGTGTTCTCTGAAACCTTTAACTTGGTCCACATTAGGTTTACAGGGGCCATGGGAGTCACAACACTACAGGAATGTTGGTTTATTGAAGAGGAGACTAGATTCAATCCCAGGATGTGCCATTAACTCATGGAGTGACCTTGGACAAGTCACTCAACCTCTCTGAGCACCAATTTCCTTTGTGTGAAGTAAAGAGATTGGGCAAAATAACTTCTGAAGTCTCTTTAACATATCATGAGTCACATGTTGTTCTGTCTTGTCTTTTGATGACATCTTTTTGCTTCTCTTTTCCAAATATGTTGGTGCCCAAATTGAAAGGTGCAGTTTCATAAACCTTTCACAAATATGACATTATTTCAATCCCTCCAAATTTATTCTCTTCTTATGTTCCAGCTCACCACACCCTAGGATGATCAGAGAAACTCTGATCTGTCTGTTATATTTATTTGTACACATCAGTTCATAAAGGATTTGAGCCTATCTAATCTCACTTCCAAAAAATTTCGAAATTCTCTTGCATGCATACTGTGCACAATCTTATTTTAAGAACAAATCTTTTTCCAAAAAAAAAAAAAAATTCATGCTTAACAATGTTTAGTTGGTTTTTTTCATCCATTAAAACAGGAGAGTGACATATGTGTAAAGAAGGATGCTAAACGAATGCAGACGGGAGACGGACGAGTTCCAGACAACTGCCGCCCTTTCTCTCCCAGCTTGATGGCTAATCACCAAAATACACTCCAGCGCTGTTCTCTCCCCTCATACATTTCATTTAAGAATGAATTCATTTCTGTTTCAAGTTGTCCCATTTGGGAAAATCTAGATTCCATCAACAACAGCTTGAAAAGAGAATTAAGAGGAATAGAAACGCAAAAAAGAAGTCTTAAAAATTAATATACACTTTCTTCAGGCTGAGTCCAGAAAAGCAGCTCTGGCTCTCAGTGTGCAGTCAGTCTATGTAAGGAAAATTCTGTTCTTTTTTTGTATTAAATAACCAACCAGTTTAATAACATTAATGTGCCTTTAGTCGAGAGTGCAACATCAAAATTCCACAGCTGACATCTTTCCACAGACATAACCACCAATCCCGGCTGGGTTGTTAGTACAGTCCTGGAGGGACATGTGTCTCATAGACCTGCCATGTTTTAGCTGGAATTTTCTCAATACAGATGAGATTTGTGTTTTGCAGAATTTTAAAAATAAGAAGACCTCAGGTTTTAATGAGTCTCCATTATACTGGCATCTCTATTTTACATGAAATTTCTTGAATTTATATTCTAATAACATTTTAAATAATAAAGACTGCAAAGCTAGATCTATGGAAAAGTGATACATGAACCAATCAGGGATTGAACCAAAGTGAAACCCAAATCTCACTGATTTGATTCATTTATTTATTCAACAAACACAATTGAGCAACATCTCTTTACAACTATTCTACGCACTGAGGGAGATCTGTAAAGTTTACAACGATACCCCCACCCCCAGCCCCGGCCACCAGAGCAGAGTGTGAAAAGCGCTAGTGGACAGGCATGAAGACGGCGCTCTGTCTGCTCTGAGAAGCTCATTACAAAGACTCTGAGGAATAGAGGTGAAGTCATACCTTCCTTCAGCCCCTAATAAGGTCAAGCCAGAGCAAACCTTATGTGACCTTTGACCCAGAGATGGACAACTGAGGACACTGGTATCCTTTCCAGAATGATTCCAACATGGGTATGTCCCTGAGGGGAAAGTTGAGCTTGCCTCAGGACAGACAGGACCTCTGGATATTGAGCCAGCACCTCCGCTGTTCAGCCTTGACCTACCACAGAAACCCAGATGCTGGGAGAAATAATACCTCAGAGACACCATTACTATAATACAGAGGAGAAGAAATAATAGAAAGAAACCATACAAATGAAAATAATCCTTCCTCAACCTAAGTCAGAAAAGGATGATCTGGCCCTGAAGAGCCCCTGCTGCCCACGGGGCATGAAGAAGGTAAAATACAAACAAACCCTGAAATAAAAGAAAAAGGAGTGAGACTGTCTGATGGGGGAAGAAGAGGAAGAAGTATCAAAATGAGCCCACCGCTCCTGAGCTGCTTGAGAGACCTGCCAACACCAGCCCAGAGATGGCCGCCCCCAGTGAGTGGTGAGCCTCTTGAGGACAGGGCACCAGCAGCTCCCAGCTCCCTCGGGCCACCTCCCAGCCTGCAGACCCGAGCCAGTTGGCAGGCACCATATTGCTTCATTCTTCCCTTCCCCTTCCCTACCCGCGGCTGCCGAGAAAGACATTTAGCCACCACCCGGAGGTATCCACAGGGAATGGACCCTTTCCTCTTGGGGCCCTGCAGTGAACTGAGGGGTACTCAGACTTTGAGCTCCCTATCTGCCGGCCGTCCCAGGTGCTGCTTGCCTGGTGACTCCAGCAGAGCAGGGCAAATCCCAAGGCAGAGAGACATTGATCCAGCTTGGGCACCCCATGGGTGACTTGAGACCAGCACTCTTCTCCCTGGCAGGGTCAGGCATTGATCTCTGGGGCCTGGGGAACAGGACTATGGACCAGATCCAGTACACCCAGGTCTCAATTGCATTGCCCAGGGGCACAGAAGGGATATTTGTGAACTAGTCTACTGAGGTTTGTGTACCTTCAGGGGCAGATCAGCATGCTTGAGGGGCAACCCTCCTCCCACCTGGGCAGGGAAGCTCCCGGCTCACATCACAGTCAGGGGAGATCCCCTGGCTTAAGGTCCTGCCTGCTGGGAGAGGCCCAGGAGAGACCTCGGAATAGGGGAGGGTGGAAAGGAGCAAGGTTTCCTCCTGGCTGCAGGTCTCAGACAGCCACACCTCCAAACGAAGATTTTTTTGGCTGAGTGGGGTGATTTCAGCCCCTCCCTGGTAGCTTTGTCCAGAAGCAGAAAACAGACCTTTGACCCCTGCAAACAGCATTTATGGAGCTTGAGGGCAGGCTCACCCAACCCAGCCCCACCCAGCCTCACTCCCCCACTTCCTCCTGCTGAGGTGGAGAAAAAGGACACACATGGAAGTCCCAGGATCCCACCCACCACCTGAGGCACTAGAGTGCCTCTCCAGAGGAACAGAGAGCTGGTTATAGGACCCAAAAATAACACTGCAGCTTGCTCCTCCCAGCAAGCCATCACATACTGACAGGGAGGTAAATTTGCACACCCTTTTACCGCATTTACCGATTCATCATACAGGGTGTGGTTGAATCTCACCCACAAACACCAACTATTGGCTCAGAGACTAAACTAGGCATGTCATTATCTAAACAAAATCTAAAGGTAAGAAGCAACAGCTGCTCCAGATGGGAAGGAATCAGTCAAAGAACTCTGGAAGTATGAAGAATCAAACTGAAAGCACATGCCCAAAGGGGAACACTAGTTCTCTAGCAATAGAAATCAACCAAATCCAGAATTCTAAAATGACAGAAGAATTTTGAACATGGATTGTAAGAAAACTCAATGATATGCAAGAGAAAATGAATACCCAACATGA
>NW_012135525.1:992923-994731 GCF_000956105.1 Propithecus coquereli
AAACACATCAGAATAACCACAGACTTCTCAACTGAGACCTTCCAAGCAAGAAGAGACTGGGGCCCCATTCTCACTCTTCTCAAACAGAATAATGCCCAGCCTAGCATCTAGTACCCTGCAAAATTAAGTTTCTTATACAAAGGAGAAACAAAGACCTTCTCAGACAAGCAAAGACTGAGGGAATTCATCAAGACAAGACCTGCCCTCTAGGAAGTACTCAGAACAGTGTTACACACGGATCAGCACAATAAACACTCACCAGTGTAAAATCATCCAAAAGCTAAAGGTCAAAGGCCAAATACCACAATGACTCAAGAGAGAGAATAAGGAACAACAAAGTACAACTCAACAGGATGAACAGATATCTGTCCCACTTATCAATTCTTTCAATAAATGTGAATGGCTTGAACTGCCCACTAAAGGGACAGAGGCTGGCCAAATGGATAAATATGCAAAAGCCAAATATCTGCTGTCTTCAGGAAACACATCTAACCCACAAGGATGCATTAAGACTCAAGGTAAAGGGATGGAAAACAATATTTCATGCAAACAGAAGCCAAAAGGAAGCTGGCATAGGAGTTCTGATTTCAGACAACTTAGTCTTCAAATCAACACAAGTAATGAAAGACAAAGATGGTCACTATATAATGGTGAAGGGTACAATTCAACAAGAAGATATAACAATTCTAAATATTTATGTGCCTAAGTCAGGTGCACCCAGATTCATAAAGCAAATCCTACTTGATCTAAACAAAATGATAAACAGCAATACCACAATGCTGGAGACTTCAACACCCCTCTGACTAAACAGGACAGATCCTCCAAACAGAAAATAAACAAAGAAACAATTAACTTAAACAGAACGCTAGAACAATTGGGCCTGACTGACATTTACAGAACGTTCTACCCCCAAACCACTGAATATACATTTTTCTCATCAGCTCATGGGACATTCTCTAAGATTGACCATATCCTAGGCCATGAAGTGCAGGGAGATGGCCACACTCCCAGCAAAAAATCATGTCCCTTTGGTAGGGGTCGTTGGAAAGGATAAGAAAATAATAGAAAATGGAAAATAATGGAAATAAAAGAATATACAGAGACAAAGGTATAGTTTTACAGATTTATAAAGATTATAGGCAAAGCAGGTTCTCAGGGGGCCTTGGATCTCTCCATCAATCACAAAAGGCCAAGAGTGAAGTTTTACATGAGCATTTATAGGTACAGTGATCAGTTGCCAGTGGTAACAGATTTACATAACAACAGGTAATTCCTCTTAGGTTAAAAGTTTTTCAAAAGGCTTCTTCAGATCCCTTAACTAATTCTATCTACGTGAACAAATGGTTACGAACTCTTTGAAAGAGTAACTTCCAATTTCTAAGGTAAATTTATCATTTAACAGAAGGGTTAAACAGAGATATAGTGGCTCCATATTTTCCTTATCAAGTTAGAGTGTATTGAGACAGGTAGTCAGGAGTTTAAGCAGGAACTGTCCCTTGGGCTAATTGCTTTTAGCCACAAGTGGCTGTCTGTCGGGCGAGCACTCTTTGATCAGCTCTCATCCTGTGGCTCTTTCTTTTGTTTTGTTTTGTTTTGTTTATTTCAGCATATTATGGGGGTACAGATGTTTAGGTTACATATGTTGCCCTTGCTCCCCTTCCCTCCCCCAAGTCTGAGCTTCAAGCGTGTCCATCCCCCAGATGATGTGCATCGCGCTCTTTGTGTATGCATATACCCGTCTCTTCCTCCCCCTCCCTCCTACTCGACATTGAATAAATGTTATTCTCATGTGTGAACTTATGTGTTGA
>NW_012135525.1:997286-998199 GCF_000956105.1 Propithecus coquereli
CAGAAGGAAATCAAGGGCATCAAAATGGGGTCAGAAGAGGTCAAACTATCACTCTTTGCTGATGATATTATCTTATATCTAGAAAACCCCAAAGATTCTGCCATGAGACTACTAGAATTGATAAACAAATTCAGCAAAGTCTAAGGTTACAAAATCAATGTAAAGAAATCAGTAGCATTTCTATATGCCAAAGACAGTCAAACCGAGAACCAAATCAAAGACTCAATACCCTTCACAATAGCAACAAAAAAAATAAAATACCTAGGAATATATTTAACTAAGGAGATAAAAGACCTCTACAGGGAGAACTACAAAACATTGAGAAAGGAAATAGCAGAAGACATAAACAGGTGGAAAACCATACCATGCTCATGGATCAGCAGAATCAATATTGTTAAAATGTCTATACTACCCAAAGTGATCTACAGAGTCAATGCAATCCCTATTAAAATACCAACATCATTTTTCACAGAGCTAGAAAAAATACTTCTACGCTTCATATGGAACCAGAGAAGACCCCGTATAGCAAAATCAATCTTAACCAAAAAAAACAATTTGGGAGGCATAATTCACCAGACTTCAAGCTATACCACAAGGCTATAGTAACTAAAACAGCATGGTACTGGCACAAAAACATAGACCAATGAAACATAACTGAGAAACCTGATATAAAACCATCTTCATATAGCCATCTAATCTTTGACAAGGCAGACAAAAACATACACTGGGGAAAAGAAACCTTATTCAATAAATGGTGCGGGAAAGTTGGATAGCCACATGTAGAAGACTGAATCAGGATCCACACCTTTCACCTCTCACAAAAATCAACTCATGGTGGATAACATACTTAAACCTAAGGCATGATACTATAAGAATTCTAGAAGAAAATATTGTAAAAACTCTTACACACATT
>NW_012135525.1:1000894-1002328 GCF_000956105.1 Propithecus coquereli
AGGGTCTAGGTTTTCATAAGTATTCGGATCAATGTTAGAAAGAGGTTACTAGATTAAACACAAAACTAGCTAATGATGTACTGAGGGATAAACCATAACCTTTGCAGTTATCTTTTCTACTGAACAAAAGTGATTTGGAAAATCTACATGTTAACCTGTTACTTTCTTTAAGTCTGGAAATTTTAATTAACAGTAATGAGTGGATTCAACAAAGTTTATTCTCCTGCCTGGATAATTAAATACTCTTTGGACAGTCCTGCTAAAACATGCCCCATATGATATTAAAAGGAAGTATTAACCACCTTTTTGTATCATTTCCGAGTTTTAAATAATTTTTCTTAACTCCTTGATGCTTAATTTTGTAATAGAAGGTGGGTAAATCACAGTAATCACAGAAGCTGAGGAACATCTCCCCTAAATTTTTGAAAATTAGACTGTATAGATGGGGCACAGTGGCACATGCCTGTAATCCTAGTACTTTGGGAGGCTGAGGCAGGAGGATTGCTTGAGGCTAGGAGTTTAAGGTTAGCCTGAGCAAGAGCCAGACCCCATCTCTACAAAAAATACGTAAATTAGCCAGGCATGGTGGCATGTGCCTGTAGTCTCAGCTACTCAAGAGGCTGAGGCAGGAGAATCGCTTGAGCCCAGGAGTTTCAGGTTGCAGTGAGCTATGATGACACCACTGTACTCTAGCCTGGACAACAGAGTGGGACTGGACTGTCCATACAAAATGTTGAACTTGGCCTTGACCTATTTGGCAAAAGGAATGATATGTGAGGAAAGAAGGAGAAATTCCTGATCAGAAAGGTAGCTCAGACGTCAAGAACAACTAACCCCTGCTGGCCTCAGCCACCTGCTGGCCTGCCAGACCTTGCTGACTATGTCACCCTGAAGTCTGGAGTTCACCTCTCTCTGAGGCACATGAACTACCCGAATGTATTTTCCTGGAGATGGAACCACTGCCATTAGAAATCCAAATGCATCCCCTACAGAAGTAGCGGTTCCTCAGATGGATCAGAACAACGACTCCCCTTTAAGTGTGGCACAAAAATCAGCTTTAAGGTTCCCTTGAAGAAAGCAAGTGGCTGAAACAAGTGGTGTGGCCCTTTAAGTGTGGCCTGGCCAAGAAGATGCAGCTGATGTACCCAACTCCACACAAGACCGGAGTTATTAACAACCTCACCTAGAACCTATTTTAGAGGGGAGAACCAGTATCTCACTGTAAATGTTCACTGAAACCAAAACATTTTCCTTCTTTATTCTTGGGTTTCATACCCTTTTTTGCATATGAATTTAAAAAAAAAAAACACAAAAACCTGTTGTCTCTTGAGAATGAGCAAAGTTTCAGTAAAAGACATTTTCACACAAAAGGCATAGAGGTGTACCCTGGAGACAGGGTTGAGACAAGGATGAAAGTGGCCACGTATATAAAAC
>NW_012135525.1:1003118-1053884 GCF_000956105.1 Propithecus coquereli
ACAGAAATCAAAGTGGTGGTTGTCAAGGGCTGAGGGGAGCGGGGAAGAGGAGTAGCTGGTTAGTGGGTGTAGGGTTTTACTTTGGGATATTAAAATTGTTTTGGAACTAGATAGAGATGTTGGCTGCACAACATTGTGAACGTACTAAATGCGACTGAATTGTACGCTTTAAACCGGTTAATTTTATGTTATGTGAATTTCACCTCAATAAAAAAAAATGAGACAGGAAATATCAGCAATGACAATAATAGCATAAGTTTCAAACAGCGAAGCCTTGAGTTTGTACAATGGCCTTCAAAATGTGAAAACATCCAGAGTAAACCAAAATTTGGACAGAAGAGGGAGCAAGAAACACACAGAAATATAGAATTTATGTGAAAAAATTCAGAAAACGTGTTGATTTTTTTCCAGGATCATGTCACCACTCTTCTCCTTGGATGAGTTGTCTCCTGTAAAAATAGAAGAGAATAAAAAAATAAAGTTCTCAATACCAAGAAAGAATAATTGAAGAATCACAGAATTTACAGCATGAAGGACCCACCTGAGAGATCATTCTGCCCAGCAATGCTGATTTGCAGATGGGGAAAACCAGAACTCAGAGAGATCAAATGTCTTTCCCGATGTCACATGGCAGAGCTGGGCTAGCAGCAGCCTGGGGCTGGCTGGGGACTGTGCTTCCCATGATACAAGCTCCAACTGTGTTCTCTGTGGTTTTATGGTATTTTTTTTCCTCTTGAATCACATAACTAAAATGTTTCCAGGCCTGTCAAATCAGTGTCTGCCACCACCCCTCCCCAGCTTTGCAGCATTCACAGCCAAGGAAAATCAGGTTAAAATTAACATCTCTAGAGCAACCATAAATGGCAAAGCCCCAAATATGCAGCCTAGTGTGTCTAATAAGTCAGCAAAGTTAAGGGGCATTCTCTGCCTTGGGTCCCAGGTCAGGGAATGGGTGACTTAAGAGACTATACGTGTGTGCAACCTAAATGCCAACTAAGGCCACTATATCCTTTGAGAGTCACACCAAAGGGCCTCATGTCCTAACCCAGAGGCCTGTCTTCCAGCTCTTGCCTTCCACACTAGAGGACCAATCAAGTCATTTTCCTAAACAAAGACTATTCTCTCCTAAGGCCAGCTGTCAAAATAACATATTCTTTACCCAACTGCACTTCTTTTGAACTTGCAGGTACATTCCCTTCTTTCCCTCCTCCACTTGCCAGAACGAGTCACTTCTTTGTGAGGTTTCCTCAAAAGTCAGGGACTGAGGCAGGTGCTCTACAGATACCTCGGTTCAAGGCTATAATGCAGGTAAGGGGCAGTCACAGCCGGAACAGGGCCAGAAGCTTCCTGTTCTGAGAGGATTGCCACAAACCGGATGCCACAACCTAATACACTGCTATTTCATTTTACTAAAAGAGGCCATTGGTCTTCATTAAATTTTCAAACTTTTAGTTCCTGAAATACAATTTTCTTATTAAATATGGATTTGCATCGATGTTTTAGCCATTAACAGCACCTAATACAGCAAAATGTTATGCCACAAAGGCCTCTCTCCCCTAACTATTTAATTTCAAATAAAATTGGAATTCGGAGTGTGGGCTCTGGAATTTGAATATTTGTGTTCAGATCTTGGCATCCTTCTTAAATGTGTGGTCTTGGCCCCGTATTTAACCTCCCTAGACCTCAGTTTATTCATCTATAAAATGAACATCATAACAATGAGTACCTACCTCTTAAAGCTTTATGAGAAAAAAACGAAAGCATTTAAAGTACATATATGCATTCCTGGCACATTCTAAGAGCTCGATAAATCATTAGGAGTTATCCTAATGGATATCCTAAAGGATCATTCTCCTTCCCCAAAAGGGGCACATTAGTCACTCTGCAGTCACGGAGAAGAACGTATTCCCAGTCAGGTCAACCACTGCTAATGCTTTTGGCAACTGATCTTCAGGAACACCTCATGCCCTGTCTTTTCTGAATGTCCACAAGCTCAAATGGGACTCATGACTCAGGAAGGGCCTGACTAGAGCCCTGTCCAAACTTTATTCCCTCTCCAACATCCCAGAAACCCTCTGCTTGAATATCCCTAGCAACAGGAAACTCACGCCTTCCCCAGGCTGGCCACGTCATTTGGGGATGGTCCATGGCTTCCGTACCCACTGGTTCTACCTCCAACCTGTGAGACCATCCCGCCGCCTTTCCATGTGCTTAGATCTTCAGACTTATGGAGATACTATCATGTTTCTGGGTTGAATGTCCCACATTCCTAAACTACTACCCCAGGGGCCTAATTTAAAGTCCCCTCCGTAGGAACTACTGCTTGTAAATATGCCTCGGAACTGCCCGTAACTCAAAGGAGAGGCCGAGTGGGGTGAGGAACATGAACGAGACAGGGAGACAGGTCTTCTCCTCATCCTCCTAACTCCATCCCTTCACTCTCATTTCCATCATTCTGTGCTCCTGAGAATCCTCAAAAACATGGCATCAGCTTTTTTCAAATGTTTCCTGAGTTGGGTGAAATGTCAGTGATCTTTCCATGAAGACTTAATTAAGCACTGTATGCTTTCCACGTGACTCTAGGGAGGGAGGAGACAGAAGAAACAAAGTGTGTGCACTAAGTACTACGTGTCAAGCTCCGTGCTATTTTTCATACATCACGTTATTTAAATAAGCCACAAACGTAAGGGGCATTCTAATTATATTCCCCATTTTAAAGATGAGGAAACTGAGGCTCAGGGAGCTCTAGCAGCTTGCCTTCAATCACAGAGTAGTTGAGCCAGAATGTGAACTCAAGCCATCCTAGGTCAAGTCTCATGTGCTCTTTTCTGTGCTGGACACATCTTCCAGGCTTCCTCAGAAATGTGCTCAAGGACTCAGCTACTCACATTGACCCTATTATCGCTGGCCTTGGCTGGACTCCTACAAGCTACCACCGTAATAAAGTATCTTCCTAGACCCAAGTTCAGCAAAGTACAGCCTACAGGCCAGATCCCACCACTGCCTGTTTTTGTAAGTAAAGTTTTGCTGGCCAACAGCCACACCACCCTGTTTACATATTGTCTATGACTGTTTTCACCCTATACATATTGTCTATGACTGTTTTCACCCTATACATATTGTCTATGACTGTTTTCACCCTATACATATTGTCTATGACTGTTTTCACCCCATAATGGCAGAGTTCAGTAGTTGCAACAGCGACTGAATGGTCTGCAAAACCTAAAATACTTACTAGGTGGCCCTTTACAAAAAAAGTTTGTCAACCCTGCCCTAGACCCACATTGGGCTGGCAAATATCTCCTTACTCCATAGACAATCCTAAAACCACTACTCAAGAGGAACAGTGGAATCTTAATCCTTTGAAATGTTGTTGTTTCTCTCAACAAATATATCTTCAATGCATGTCTATGTGTCAGTACTTTTTCCACATTAACCACAATCTGCTTTTCTAGGGTAGGCTATCCCATCTCAGAAATACCATATTACCTATTTCAATCTCCATTTTCATGTGGTAATTCCTTGGCTGCTGTAAGAGTTGACGTGTGGACAGTGGTTTCCATTTTTCCAGCATCCAGGAATGTTGCCTCTCCCGCTGCGTGCAGCTTTGGCAGGACTCTCAGTGAAGGGACCCTGTCCTCCGCCAACCAAAGATGGGCTTGAGACCCAAGCAGCCTATTAGGACTCCTTGCCCCACAATTTCACGTCTTGAGTATAGTGATTCATGGGCAAAAATTTCGACAGAGCTGATTTATACCTCCAGCCATGCCCTTCCAAGACACTCGGCTCCTACTATTCTGCAAATTGTGCTTTCCAAACCTGGTTCTTTAGCTTTTTCTTTAGTCCTATAAATTCCTTTCTAAAGCAAGTTGGCCAAATCAGTGTCTGTCACTTGTAACCAGACCCAGCTGATACAGTAGATCCAGAAAAACCTGCAGGGTAGGAGAATTTGTCTCTGAGGAATTTGATTTCTCGTGAATAAATTAGTATTAGGGGAGAAAGTTCTTAAACCTACAAAAATCTAGCTTCCTTTAAACTCAATTTTTTAAATGCAGAAACGTATACATTAAAGAGAACAACTATGTCATTCCACAGATTTCTTATTAGTCGTAGTGGTTAAAGTACAGCAAATTCTTGTTGCTAATGTAATTTTACTTCTCTAGGACTAGTAGCTTGTTTCTTTGTGACAACACAGTATCTTCAGTATTAAGCACTATTAGATTACCTCCCCCTGGCTTTCACCTGGGGACATTTGCCAGTCTGTGTCGGCAAAGATGCCCATGAGATCCTTTAATGCCTCTAATATATAACTTATAGATATCAAAGAACAGCTGACCACTTCTGATCTGTGACCCTCAGATCAGAAGTGAGGGAACATAGGAACCAGAATGACCCAGGAAATCAGTACAAACAACACAAAAACTCCAGGCCTCATTAGATGCACCCACAGCCTCTGGTTCCAACACCAAAACATCTGCCATACAGTGAGAAAGCAATAGGCCCCCAAAAGACAGAGGAAATGAAAAATATTGCTGCATGAATCGAACTCTAGGAAGGAACCCAAAAGTTAATTTAGTTCCCCTTCTTTCTGATGAAAGGATTCCCCTGTGCAAAAAGCCCTGACAGGGCCGGGCATGGTGGCTCACGCCTGTAATCCTAGCACTCTAGGGAGGCCGAGGCGGGCGGATTGTTTGAGCTCAGGAGTTGGAGACCAGCCTGAGCAAGAGCGAGACCCCATCTCTACTAAAAATAGAAAGAAATTAATCGTCCAACTAAAAATATATAGAAAAAATTACCTGGCCATGGTGGCGCATGCCTGTAGTCCCAGCTACTCGGGAGGCTGAGGCAGAAGGATTGCTTGAGCCCAGGAGTTTGAGGTTGCTGTGAGCTGGGCTGATGCCACGGCACTCACTCTAGCCCGGGCAAATGAGTGAGACTCTGTCGCAAAAAAAAAAAAAAAAAAAGCCCTGACAAATGGATGTCACTAAAGATCTTCAGTGATGGTGAATTCATTACCTTTCGGGTAGCTCGCTTCATTTTTAGACAGCACTATTTGTTAGAAAGCAAACAGCTCTGATTTGAATGAAGCCACACAAAACCATGCTGCTCTCTCTTCCCCGTGGCCATCCTTCACACCATTTTGAATACAGTTATCCTGTCCCACCTAAACCTTCTTCACTCTTAACCTAATGCCCCCAAATGCTCCAAATCATTTTTCATGTGACATGAACGTGATTTTTACTTCCCTGCCTATAGAAGGTGTATTAATCAGGTCCTGGCAGGAACAAGATGATGCATTCATATTTGGTAGCTTGAGTTTCATAAAGGGACCATTTGCAAAAGTGTGAGCCGAGTGTAAAGAAACTAAAAGGGATTGTGCCATACTCATACTCCAGGGTTGTAACCACTCTAGGCTTGAGGGAGCAGGGAAGGCTGTTAGCAGCACCTGGAGACAGGGCGAACTACGTAAAAAGGGTTGCCTGGTAAGGGCTGTGAACTTCAGTTACACATGGGGCCCTTCTGGGAAAGGGGCTGGTGGAATGAATACCCCTCCCTCACTCTTCTCCCTAACGCTAATCTGCCAGAGCTCTCCATTGGCAACTGGAAGCTTAAGGGAAAAGGAGCTTAAGTCAATGCAGTTTATAAAGTTAGACTCCCAAGGCCCAGAGAAGGGTGGTGAGTAGATTTGAGGAGCAAATGGAACAAATCCGGCACAGAGGACAGCTCATGTCTTTGTCGGTCCAACATGCTTTACTTTTATTCTCAATTTTCTTCCGGGATTGAAACCTGATTGATTGCACCTCTGACTCTAGGAGAGGTCATGTGACTCAGGCCTGCCCAATCAGAGCTTCCCAAGCCTCTGATCACAGTGTCTGGCTCAGAGATAAACAAAACCCAGGGAGAGACGGTGAGAAGCAAGCTCTGTACTTCTGCCAAAGGGGCATGTTCTCCTTTCCTACGGATTGGAGGATATTAACCTAGAGCTGTTAGAAGCCATACTGCCCCCAAGAGAAGAGCCTGGATAAACGGAAAGTCAACACAGAGGAAGGCAGAGCCAAGAGAGAAGAAAGATTAGATCCTGGTAACCTTGTTTGAGTTCCTGGATCCACCTGTGCCTGCAACCTACACTGTTCACCCCAGCCTGAAATTGAAATGATATTGGAAAGACAAGATCCTCTGATCTTCAAGTTCCTTGACTTTAAAATAGGAATTATAACTCCTTGCCACGCTCGTAGGCTTACTATAAGCACTAAGCAAGATCACATACTTAACGGTCCCCTATAAACTGCAAGGCATTGTGCAAATGTCACAGACTCTTCTTCAGGTCATCTCCACCTTCAGATGTACCACTCTCGGGACACAGTGTTCCACAGTCAGGGCCACACGACATTCTAAAACTGCTTCCAAGGCTGAGTAATGACATATTGAATAACAGCTGTAAAGAGCAGTGGCAATCTCAACATTGCCAAATAGAAAAAAAAAAAAAAACAAAAACAAAAAGAAGAAGAAAGAAAGAAAGGAACTGACAAAATTGACTTTATTTTAAAGAGACAGACTGGAATCGACATCCAAGAAACAAAATAATGAGAAAAATTCTGCCGAATTAGAAACTATGTCTGAAACAATGTCAGGGCAGAGGGAAGATGAGAAACAGACAAAACTGAAGGAAAACAGCCCCTGGTCTGGGGCCCTGTGATTCAAGCTGGAACTGTCACAGCTGGGTGGCAACAGAGTCAAAACCAAAAACCACGGAGAAGACAAGATGGAGTGCTTCCCTGAGGACAGCGAACTGTGGAAAAGAAAAGTTCATATGTTACAACCACGAAATCTTGGGAAAGAATAAAGGCAAAGAAGCCAGCGAGTAGGGCAGGAAAGCCAGGCTCAGAACACCAGAAAAATAGCAAAGATCTCGCAGCCGAAGCTGACTCGGATAGTGAGCAGGGAATCCGAGAGCGGTTCACCAAGTGCTGAACCCCATGTGGAAATTTCAAAACTGGAATGGGAAAAATCCAAAGCCCAGCTAGGAAAATGCCTTACCACAGAGGCAAAAGAGAAAAACACATGTGCAAAATGCTTCAACATGCTCGTCAGTAGCTCTCTCCTCACAGATAGGAATACCAGACTTGCATGAAGCACACTGGGCTTTTTGCTGGCCCAACGACTCGATTCTACTAGAGACAAAAATCAAAGAGCAAAAGAAAAATTAATTTGAATTTATAACCAATATGCCAAATGCACTTTAGTTTACCAATGGGCTAAAAATGGAAAGACTAAAGAAAAGTAAAATCTTTCTTGTCCCACTGAAGAAAAAAATACATTTCGTACAAAGTGCTCAAAAGAAATGTATTTCAAAAATGATTTTCAGCATCTGCTTTGAGCAAAGCCCTGCATGAGGTGCTATGTAGGACGGAAGTTTCCCTGGCACAGCTAACAATCCATTGGAAAGGAAAATCCCGCTAGTCCAAGAGAGAATGTAGAATGGAATACTTCAGGTGGGACAGGCTGGCTTCGGTGGCTGTAGAGTATGGGTTTGCTCATGGAGAATCACAAAACAAAGACTCAGGTGACAGTTTTCCTCTCCCATTTAAGTGAGTGGAGGAAGCGAATAAACTAGTTAGAAAGGGTTTGTTGACACCATCCCCTCCCTCACAACCATCCTTGCTCCAGACACGGCATCCCCAAGTCCTGCTACGTCTCCCTCCAGACTGTATCTTGAGCCTTTCCCCTTCCCTTCACCCACATTGCTGCTACCCTCTTCCAGGCCAGTCGCCTCTTCCCTGGACTGCCCCAATTATTGGTTTATTCCCATTGTCTCTCCCTTATAATCAGTCCTCCACCCAGAATCCAGAGTAATGTTTTAAAATGCGAACTAGATCAAAACCCTTCCATGGCCGTCAAGACTAGAATAAAATACCAACTCTTTCAAGACCCTGTATCTTCAGGCCTCTGACCACTCCTCCAGGCTCATTTCAGGTCACTTTCCACTTCACTCACCACACTCAACCTAACTGGCCTTAGCTTAGCTCTGCGAATGCACCACGCTTTTTCTCACCAAAAGATTTTAGCATATGCTGTTCCATGTCTGCAATGCTCCTCCCTCTCATCTTTCACCCAACTCTTATTCAGCCATCAAGTCTCCAGACTTCACTCACTCACTGAAGTCTTTCTAAGCTCCCAATATAAATTAGGTGTCAGAACACCCTATATGTTTCTTTATCATGGTGGATATTATATATTTATTTTGTGTTTGTTTAGTGTCTGACTCTCCACCATACTAATGAGTGGGAAACTTTTCTGCTGTCTCCCACTATACACCCATTTCCTAGAATAATTTCTGGCACCCAGTAGGGGCTCAGAAAACACTAGCTCAATAAAGGAATATCCTTAGCACTAACATGCTGTACAAAAGTAGAAGTCATGTCCTCTTTCTTCAAGGTGTTTCCAATACAATAGACACAAATCAATAGGAAGCAGAATAAAATAGATGAAAATCACATGTAGAATAGATTATAGGGTAAGCGCCATAGAGCAAGACTAGGCTACTATAACAAAAAGAATCAACAAAAATCAAAGGCTTAATGAACATAATATAGAAGAAGCGAACACTCCAAATCAGTGGGCAGCTCTGCCCATGCAGTCATCCTGAGATCCAACTTCATCCCATGTTATTTCTCCACCATCCTTCACAGTGTTGTCCTCATCTGCATACCTGAAGGTAGGAAAAGGCACATCTAAGTTCTGACTCAAAAGAAGGAGAAAGGTAAGGAGAAAATACAATCTGTAAGGTTTTGCAGATCAAGCCAGCAAATATAGATATCACCTCTACTCACATTGCATGGGCAAGAATTTAGACTCCTAAAGGCAGAGTGAATGTGCTTTTGCTCTGTTGCTTTGGGTTGTTCCTGTCTCTGAATATTCATAAATATGGAAGCTTCTGTGCAAGAAATTGACCATGTCACTCTGTACCTGCCAGGCAAGGACCTTGTGATCAGTTATGCACCCTAGTTCATTGCAGTTGCCTATCTTTGGGAGAAGTCCTCACCTGTTCCCAAACTACTCCCCCCACTCCAATGTTAAAGGCGACCGAGCTACATGGACAGACAAATGCCATTATAAGAAAGTCAAATATGATCCAGGGCCAGTGGGACATCTAACAGGGGTTGTAATCTCATTAGCACTTCACACTCACACTAGTCATTGTTCCAAGCGTTTAACATAAATTAACTCATTTAATCTTTAGATTTCAGCTCTCCATCTTATAAATGAGAAAACTAAGGCACAGAGAAGCTAAATTATTAATTGTCTCCTTTTCAGAGATGAAGGGTCCAAGATCACAGAGCTGGGAAGTGGTAGGGCTGAGATTTGAACCCAGGCTGGCTGACTTCAGGGGCCACGCTGGACTGGTAGGCTGTGTTATCAGCATTGAGCAATGCATGAGAAAAAGCAATGATCTGGAAAGCAGGCAATCAGGGTGCTAGTTTTAATTCTACTAGTAACTTGTCTTTGGGCCCTGCATCTTTTTTCTAAAAAAGGGGGAAGGAGTTAAGAAAGAATTGCAAATTAAAGTAAGTACCATTTTCATCTATCAAGTTACAAATGCTTTTTGTCCCCACTGTTGGTAGAGACAGAGGAAAATGGGCAGTTTTCCATACTGCTAAGAGGAGTGTGATGACAACAACAATAATAGTAATAACAGACAAAATTTATTGAATGCTTATCATATGCAAGCACTGCAATAAATTCTTTATAGAGACCATGTTGTAATCCTAACGACCACTCCATCCTGTAAGCATTATTGTGCACAATGACAGATGATGAGCCAAAGCTGAAAGAGATTCCCCACTGGCCAATAAAGGAGCCAAAGCTTAGAAAGACATACAACCTGCCCAGAGTTCAGAGCCAGTAACAGTGGACAGTAGAGAAAACTCAGGCAGCCTACTCCAGATCTCAGGCTTCCAAAGACAGAATACAATCTTTCCTTCCGTATTTGTTAACAGTCATCAAGGCCCCTAAAATGGGCATTTTCTTTAAATTTGCAATTCTCATCTTGGAGTTAATCCTAATTTATCTCAAAGAAAGAATCATGAGTGAGCATTTGCAAGAACTGAGTTACAAAATATTCATGACAACTCAGAAGTAGGATTAAAGGTAAATTTTTTTTCTTCTTTTGCTTATCTGAATGTTCTATACTAAAAATTTATTGCTTTGGCATTTTAAAAAGAGGTTTTTTAATATTGGTAATGGATGAAATAGATACTAAATACCCTTTTATGTTCTAGAACTCTATGACTCTACAGAAGGCAAATATTGGACTTTAAAACGCAGGCCTGTTGAAAACATTAGAGATTGAAATTTTTTACAACTATTCAATTTTATAGTCATAATAATCTTAGTGTCCTGTCTGTGCTGATTACAAAAATAAAGACAAGTTGCTAATAGTCTTACCTCTGACCCACCCTCCTCACCTACTTTTGTTGGCAAACTATCCGTATCTGTCAAGTTTCATCTCCTTCAAGAAGTGTTCCCTGACCCTTGGTCTGATTGTTTTGTTTGTTTGTTTGTTTGTTTGAGACAGAGTCTCACTCTGTCACCTGGGCTAGAGTGCCGTGGCGTCAGCCTAGCTCACAGCAATTTCGAATTCTTGGGCTCAAGTGATCCTCCTGCCTCAGCCTCTTGAGTAGCTAAAAACAGAAAAAATTAGCTGGGCACGCACCACCGTGCCCAGCTGATTTTTTTGTTTTTAGTATAGACGGGGTCTCGCTCTTGCTCAAGCTGATCTGGAACTCCTGACCTCAAGCAATCCTCCCACCTCCTCCCAGAGTGCTAGGATTACAGGCGTGAGCCACCATGCCGGGCCCTTGGTCTGGTTTTTAATGGTGGTTTTCTGGGCTTCCCTAGGACCCAAGGCACACCTGAATCTTAGCCCTTGACCACACTGTATGGTTGGTTTGTCTGTTTCCCAGTAAGACTGAAAGATCCCCAAAAGCAGAGGCTAATTCTTAATAGACTATTTATTCCCAAATCCTAGCACAGTGCATTTGTGAATGAAAGAAAATTAGACACTCCTTAACAAACAACAGAAAGCATGTCTTAATAATTGCCATTACCATAAACAACATAAATTAAATTTAAATGTTTTAAGTCTTCATGGTCAAGTTTTTAAAGCTGTTTCACATTTCAGATCATTTCTAGATTAATCTCTTTTAAATTAAGAGACTGTTTATTGACATTTCCTGAGCACTCTGAGCAAATTGTAAGAATGTGTGCAGTCACCATGGTTTCTTACCTGCCTGTAATATGGCTTAATATTGTTTTGAAAAATTTATCTGCATTTGTCCTAGTTGCATTCATTGTGCTAACAGAAATATCCTACATGAATTCTCTGTTTCCAAAGTTAATTTGGTAAACATCTGCTGCAAGAAAATGGTCCAGATGGTTTCTGACATGTAGTGATAATAAATAAGTGGTCCTTTTCACATATTGCATGGTATTTGCTGTAGTTTTCTACTAAAGGGATGTGGTTTTTGAGGGACAAAAAAAAAAAAAAATCACTTAATTTCATGGCCACCCAAGGCATATGGAAACACATGTGACTCATATGTCTAACTACCAAACCATTCTTTATAGATTCAAATGGGGTCACATAGCCAGGAATACCTCCTATGTTACTGACCCATGTTTCTTTCTGATATCTTAATACCACTTACTGTCATGGAAAGTTCACCACTTGTCCTCAAGGCCACATCAGAAGAACAAGGACAAGTGGTTTGAGGAGAAGAAAAGGGAAGTTTATTAATTTGCCAGCAAATAAGGAAGATGAGAGACTCTCGTCTTAAAGTACTATGATCCCATCTATACGCAGAAATATAGAGCTTTCAAAAGGAGTTTTCAGCTTGGGGCTATTGCTCTCTAACTATAGTCGATGGTCCTAATCAACCCCATCTCTGCCGAAGACAATCTCATGACCTCTGCCCAGACAATTCTGTTGAGCAATCTCCTGTGGTACAAAGAGCAGAAAACACTCCCCTGCCCCGCGGATCACTGGCCTCGGGCAGGAATGCAGGTTTTAATTCTCAAGAAGAGTGTGTGGGGGGTGTGCTTTAAAGAGACAATTCGTAAAACATTTTACCCCTTTTCAGGCTGTTCCCTCTGTTACATTACCACATGCTTTGCGTGTATTATCTTACTGAATCTTTTCCACATCCCTACGTAGTAAGTATTATCGTTATCTCTATTCTCTAGAGGGCGAAATAGTCCAAGGTTATTAGTAAGTGGTAGAGCATCTGACTCCAGTACCCCATGTTCCCAGTGTCCACACACTGTCCACCCCAATAGTTTTTGGGCCTTCACTACCTTTTTGTATTTCCAGTGGACAAACTCTTGGGTCCCAAGCTTATTGCCCATGCTTTCTTCACCCACGAAGTTGCAGATGACATCTTGCCACACCTCTGAAGCTCACTGTCAGTCTCCTCCCCTTCAGGCAAAGTGGCACATTTGCTGCCCACCCTCGAGCAGTGACCCCATATGGAGAGGTACACAAGTGGGAAAAATGCCTCTCTCACCCAACCGACATCCAAATGACAATTTATCCCAATATCTCACGGAGCATCTTCTGAAACGCTTTCATCTCTGTTTGCCGTCCCTCTCTCCCTAGGCTGAACCAGAAGACTAAATCTGAGACAAATACTCTGCATTACCCTCCCCAAGCGGATAGGCTTCTCTTCTCCTTTTTGTCAAAACCTACTGTTACTGAAGTTCAGTACTTGTCCCTGAGGCTGAATCAGTAAGAACAAAGAATGAGGACAAGTGGTTTGAGGAAAAGGAAAGGGAAGCTTATTAATTTGCCAACAAATGCAGAGGGCAGCAGACTAGTGTCTCAAAAAGCTGCCTCCCACCTTTAAACAGAAATATAGGGCTTTTTAAAGGGTGGTTTTCAGAGGCTGGGCTCAGGTCTATGTGACCAGCATCACATGTCATGGCCTTGGCCATCGTTGTTTAACTGTAGTAGGTGGTTTTGGTAGACCTTATCTCCAGTGAAGATGATCTTGTGATCTCCGGACAATTCTGTCGAGCCATCTCTGTGGTTTAAGATACTAGAAAACAAAGAACAAAGAACATTTTCCTGCCCCTTTGATTACTGGCCTTGGAAAGAAATGCAGGTTTTAATTCCCAAAAAGGGTGGGGAATTTTAAAGAGACAAATCGTAAAACATTTTGCCCTTTTTTAGACCTTTACCTCTGTTACACAACTAGCAACCTGAATTCTGCAAACTGAGCAGGGTTAAGAGGCAAGGGAGCACTGAGATATCATAAGAAACGTAACCAGATAAGAGAATGTTGTGTTTACTGAAATTCCTTCCATGAAGAGCATGTGCCATGTGGTGGGAAGGAATACTTTAATAAGTCACTTGGAGCAGTTTAGTAAAATTCCATGGGGGTGTGTAAAGGTGGTAACTGATGGTCACTAAACTGCGTAAGGAGAGTGAGTCCAGTTAGCATCTGAGTTTGATTTGTAGGGAGAGTTGAACAAGTTTGGGGCTAGAGTGGAAGTGCTCTTGGTAACAGAAAAAGGGCTGAGTAGCCAGCTCTGTCTTTCCCACAAGGAGTATTTAACTTTTTCCCAGCTGATCTGGATCAAATACTTAAAAGAATAGGGCTGTGAAGAGGCACTAAATTGAGAGCCTGGGGATGCCATACAAGCCTGCCCTGTAGTTTCCGGCAACAGCAACAGCCTGGCTGCTTCTACAATTCCTGCCTCTTCCCATATAACTAGTTCTAAATAGTTTAAATTTTCTCAAATTTAACTAATTTTTGACTTTCAATATGTATAGCACCTGCTTAAAATAGAGCCCTGGGCTCTAGTTGTGAGAACACAAGAAAAATATCAGAGTTCAAGAAGCTTTAAATGAAGAAACAGAACTATTATATACAAAGCACTTAAATGATGTAAGTGCTTAATTTAAATAATTTACATACAATTAATGAGCACTTAAAGTACTCCTGGCATTGGGCTAAGTACTCTATATGCACTGTCTCATTTAACACCTTAACTGCCATGTGATTTGTATTTAACTCACACTAGTTTTGAACCCAGGGCCTCGTGAAGCATATGTAACTCACATATCTCTTTACCTTGGGAGGCACATGAACTATTTTTCAAGCTGCATATAACTCATGCACAGAAAACAATAAAAAATAACAAATTTTTCGTTAAATTAGAAAGGATCATTTTGTTTTCAAAGTTTTTATGCTATTTTCATAATAAAACACCGTGGTCCCAAGGAAACATTTTTTTTTTCCCTAGCGTAGCAGTCAGTGTGTTAATACACATACACACACAGTACCTTGAGGTAGGTACTAATATTATACCCACTTTCCAAGTGAGACACCTAAGACTTAGAGATGTTAATTTGCCCAAGGTCCTCTCTAGCTAACAAAAGGCACAGCCGCAGTAAGTCAGCATGGGAAGGAGCATGTTTGGGCAAAACTCCATAAGGAGATGAGAGTAGAGGAGCTTGTGAAGAAGAGGAAAGGTCAGAAGTGTTAGTACAAGGAGGCTGGGAGGGCGGGACATGCAGCAGAAACTGCTTGAGTGAAGGTAGAGATGTCAGAATAAAGCCCTAGAATTCAAACTTGAGCCTGTGGGACAAACTTAGCCCGCCACTTGTTTTGTACAGCTTACTTCTACAAACTAAGAATGGCTTTTACTTTTTGAAATGGTTGCGGGGAAATATCAAAACAAGAGTAATATTTCATGACCCAACAAATCAAATGAATTTTAGTGCCCACAAATAAGGTTTTATTGGAACACAGCCGTTCCCATTCATCTACATGTTGTCCATGGCTGCTTTCACGCTACGTCAGAGCGTGGCCCCCAAAGCCTGAGATATTTATTATCTCACCCTCGTGGAAAAAGTTAGCTAACTCCTGGGCTATAGCAGTGGTCCCTCTCAAACACCAGACAGTGATGAACTTTTTACCTTCACAGAAGAATATAAGAAATATGTATTTTGGCCAGACACAGTGGCTCACACCTATACTCCTAGCACTCTGGGAGGCAGAGGAGGGAGGATCACTTGAGCTCAGGAGTTTGAGGCCAGCCTGAAAAAGAACAAGAACCCATCTGTACTAAAAACAGAAAAATTAGCCAGGCATGGTAGTATGCCTGTAGTCCCAGCTACTCAGGAGGCTGACGCAGGAGGATCGCTTGAGCCCAGGAGTTTGAGGTTGCTGTGAGGTAAGGCTGACACCATGGCACTCTAGCCTGTGCAAGAGAGCGAGACTCTGTCTCAAAAAAAAAAAAAAGAAAGAAAGAAATATGTATTTTAAGAAGTGAATTTTTTGCCAATAAAGCTAAAGTGGGTTTTTCATAAAGTTAAACTTATTCAACGTTTTAAAAAGAGCCTTCATCCTTCCTACTTTTTATTAAAGTGAAGAGATGTCCTGTCTCTTATTCAGTGATGGTAAATGATGGTTTGGGTCTGGTTTATCTCTTGACTCACGCTGAGTGATGAAGACAGAAGGAGCCATGACCTCTCTCCTCTTTCTGCCCTTTTTCTAGCTCCTTCTCTTTGTCTCCATCTGTGCCACCCTCCCACTTTCATTCTGCCTGGCTCCAGCTCTGTCTCTCTTCTGCAAAGTTAGTGACCTCAGAAAGAACGCACACTCCACAGAAACAGGGAAGGGGAGGTACTACAGGTTGTCTGCCATCTGTGTTCTAAGGTAAATGCCTAGTTTCATGTAATTAAGTCCCAAGGAGTTCAACTACTTTTTAAGTCAGTTTTCCTTCACAGCAAGAGGCAGCTCCCCTATCTTATCATCAACCCATGACACTCAGTATTTCTCCCATATCCCATGTGGCAGTCACTCAATAACTGTTCATGTTGAGTTTTTAGGGATCGATTCTCAAAGCTTCTATTGCTGCTGAGTAATCCTGGTGGAAATTTCCAGTGAAGCAGACAGAAAGATTTCCTTCCATAATCGAGCCAGAAATAAATTCCTGGGCAAAATGATGATTCTTAAGGGTATCTAATTTGAAAAAAAAATGTAGCTTTCTAAAAACTTTTTATTGAGGCCAGGCGCGGTGGCTCATGCCTGTAATCCTAGCGCTCCGAGGGGCCGAGGCGGGCAGATTGTTTGAGCTCAGGAGTTAGAGACCAGCCTGAGCAAGAGCGAGACCCCGTCTCTACTAAAATTAGAAAGAAATTAATTGGACAACTAAAAATATATAGAAAAAATTAGCCGGGCATGGTGGCGCATGCCTGTAGTCCCAGCTACTCGAGAGGCTGAGGCAGGAGGATCGCTTGAGCCCAGGAATTTGAGGTTGCTGTGAACTAGGCTGATGCCACGGCACTCTAGTCCGGGCAAAAGAGTGAGACTCTGCCTCAAAAAAAAATAAAAAATAAAAAGAAATAAAAACTTTTTATTGGAGTGTAATATACAGAGAAGCGCACAGATCATAAGGGACAGCTCAATGAATTTTCACAAATGGGACACACCCTTGTGCCAACAGGCAGGGCATTCCCAGCCCCTAGAATCCCCACAGGCTTTGTTCCAGTCACCTCCCCAAGGGTTTAGAAAACTGTCCCAACTGCTGACAGTGTAGATTAGCTTTGCCTGTTTTTGTTCTCTGAAATGGAATCATACCATACGTGCCCTTTGGTGACAGGCTTGTCTCGCTGCAGTGATGGGGTGAGGGAAGCAGTGTTTTATCACGACAGAATCAACAGCACATGGTATTTTTTAAAAAAGAAAAAAAAACTGATTTTTATTCAGTTTTATTAGTGTTTTTAATTTTATGCAGACAATACACACCCTTATTGTCTACACCTGGGGTGGACTGTTCCCACCACACCCACCCACATCCGTACACTCCTGTTTCATTTAACGTTATGTTTAGAAGATTCATCTACATGGTCGCATGTAGATATAGATCATCCATTTTCATTGCTGTGTAGTATGTCATTGAGGATGTCAACCTCACATTGATTTATTCATCTTTTGGTTTTTTTGACCAATATCTCCCCAGGTCTGGGCCATAATCCCAAAAGACACAATCCCAAATGCTATAATCTTAAATGCTGAAATTCCGAAAGATCAAAATCCCAAAAATATAATTCTGGAAAAAATAATTTAAAAATTCTTTAAAAAACATTTGTTTATATTTTTTAAAGGATATTTATTTGAGAAACACATAAAAACATGACAGAACACTTCATAGGCCACTTTATAGAATAAAATAAGCAATAATAACATTCATATTTTTGCCAACACACACAGGTATATTAACCACAGTTGCATGGGTATAAGAGTTATGAGCAGACAAACCATATACATAAAGAAAGAGGTCAAAAAGTGAAATGTACAAACATCTATCCCTGTGGTTGGTGATTGGGTGCACCCAGTTTTATAAGTGCAGTCATCTGAAACATCACGACAGACAGCCTACGTATCTGGACAAGATGGATGTAAAACCCCGATGGGCATTTAGGTAGTTTCTAGATTGGGGCTATTATAAATAGTGCTGCTCTGGACATTTTTTCTGTGTCTTGGTGAACATATGGATATATTTCTGTTGGATAAATACCTAGGAGCAGACTTTCTGGGTCATATGTAAATATAGAGCAGGGTATGCATATGTTCTGCTGTGACAGGCTGCCAAAGAGTTTGCCAGATGGTTGCACCAGTGTGCACTTCCAGCAAGGTATGAGCTCTCCAGCTGCTCCACATCCTTGCCACCACTCGGTACTTTCTGTCTTTTCATTTAAATATTATAAAATATAGGGGAATCCCTGGAAGGCTAGGGATAATCAATTTCTTCAGAAGGGATCCATGAAGGATCTCCTGTGTTTGGAGATGAGGGCCTTTAAGGAGGTAGTTAAGATGAAATGAGGCCATGAGGGTGGAGCCCTGATCTGATAAGACAAATATGCATGCTCTACAGCAGGCACTATGCTGGGGACTGGACACTGTGATGACCAACATTTGGCCCCTAATTTCAAGAAGCCTGAGTCAGCCATGATGTCCCTAGGACACGTGAGAGTGTGAACTTTTGCAAAGGGCACAGCTCCTGTCCTGCACTTCTAGTGTGGACAGAAGAGTAGATGGAGGACCCGCATGTATGATTTGCATTTGCTTCTATCAATGCTGTTTTCTCTTTTTATTTTCTACATGATCTAGTTTTTGAGGCCTAGAGGCTTAATTCTAAAGCACATTGATCCGTTTTCTCCCAAGCAGTGACTGTATTTCATTATTTCTGTGATGCATATTTTTTCATATTTAATACCACTGAAATTGAGATGCCTTTAGAGCCCAGGGAGTCTTTATCAATTGCTGTCAGCTTGGATTGAAGTCAAGTTTTTCTAAAGAGGATTTGAGTTTGCTTCTGCCTGTCACATGGATCCACACCAAGCTGAGACCACTTTAAATTCTCTCCTTGAAGTTTTTTGAGCCACTTTGGTAGAGTAAATTCAGACCACAAACAGCATGAGAACCTGTTTGTGGCTCTAATTTTCAGGGAGAATTTATTTTTCCACCTTCCACCCAGGGCCAGGTTGAAATATCCAAAGTTTCTTCCTGAACTTCTATGCATAGAAGGTTTTTTCTCATTTACCTCTACACTGAGGATATGCCCTTTGGTCTTTCCAACTTTTGCTGTTGAAGGGGGTGACCCCTGCACACTCTCCATACGAACCGTTTCCCTTTCTTAAGAGTGTGTGAAATATGGTGTCTTTCACATAGAGAAGATTCAGTAGCAATCCCATGAGAATTTGCTATATGACAAAGATTTCATTATAAATCAGTGGGGAAAACATGGGTTATTTAATAAACAGTGCTGGAACAGTTGCTTTATCCATACATACCAAAAAGAGTGGGGATTTCTTCCTCTTACCATACATAAAAGTAAGTTACAGGTACACTGAAGACCTAAGTATAAAAAGAAAATCCTTTAATTAACCTTTAGGAAAAGATGTAAGATAACATGGCTATGATCTTTGGGTTGGGAAAGATTTCTTTCAAAGGCACAAATCAAAAGGAAAATATGGATAAATATGATTATATTTATATAAAAGCTTGTTGCACAAAACACAATAAACAAAGTTAAAAGATAAATCACACACTGAAGTAATGTGTTTGCACATAAAAACATACACATAAAAAAGTCTCACAGGGCCGGGCGCGGTGGCTCACGTCTGTAATCCTAGCAATCTGGGAGTCCGAGGCGGGTGGATCGCTCAAGGTCAGGAGTTTGAGACCAGCCTGAGCAAGAGCGAGACCCCGTCTCTACTAAAAAATAGAAAGAAATGATCTGGACAACTAAAAATATATATAAAGAAAAAATTAGCCGGGCATGGTGGCGCATGCCTGTAGTCCCAGCTACTCCGGAGGCTGAGGCAGGAGGATCGCTTGAGCCCAGGAATCTGAGGTTGCTGTGAGCTAGGCTGATGCCACAGCACTCACTCTAGCCCGGGCAACAAAGCGAGACTCTGTCTCAAAAAAAAAAAAAAAAAGTCTCACAAATCAATGAAGGGAAAAAGCAGCACAATGGAAAAATTGGTAAGATTTACATGAAGAGGTAATTCACAGAATAGGAAACTCAAATGGCCAAAGAACATATGAAAATATGCTCCATCACACTAACAATCAAGAAAATACAAATACAATTTAAAACTACAAGATAATTGTCAATGAATATTTCATCCAACAATAGCAATATTGTTGAAAATTTGGATTCACTGGTGGTCTTATAAAATAACACGAGTGAGAAATCTGGCAACATCTAGTAAAGATGTAAACGAGCATATCCTGCAAGCCAGCAATATCTCTATACCTCTCTAGGTATATATACTGTAATCCTGCGACCAATACTGGTCCGAAACCTGTTAGGAACCGGGCTGCGAGCAGGAGGTGAGTGGGGGGCAAGCAATGGAAGCTTTATTTGTATTTACAGCCACTCTCCATCGCTTGCATCGCAGCATAAGCTCCACCTCCTGTCAGATCAGCAGCAGTATTAGATTCTCATAGGAACACGAACCCTACTGTAAACCGCGCATGCGCGGGATCTAGGTTGCACACTCCTTACCAGAATCTAATGCCTGATGATCTTAGGTGGTGCTGAGGCGGTGATGCTAGCACTGGGGAGTCACTGCAAATACAGATTATCTTTAGCAGAGACGTTTGACTGCACAATAAATGTAATGAGCTTGAATCATCCCAAAACCATCCCCACTGCCCCCTCCCCGCCATGTCCCTGGAAAAATTGTCTTCTATGAAACTGGTCCCTGGTGCCAAAAAGGTTGAGGACTGCTGCTGTAATCTATAAGGTGACAAGTAAAATAGTGTTCATTGCTGAATCATTTGCAGTTGTAAAAGAAAATAATTTAAATGTCCAATAGAGGACAATTTTAAATAAAGCATAGCATATTCATATAATGAAATTCTATAAAGTGATTAAAATGAAGAATTAGAAATTCAGGTATCAACATGGACAAATCTCAAAAAAACATAGCAATGAGCCAAGTAAGAAAGTTACAGAATGATGTGTGTGGTAAAAAAAAAAAAAAAAAAATCATTTCTATAAAGCTTAAAAGAATTCATGCATTATGGATACATACATATATGTAATAGCATTAAACATCCATGTCATTGAAAACACAAAATTCAGTATGATGTTTACTCTCTGAATAGGCACAAATGGAATGGAATTGAGGAATAGTACACTTGAAACCTCAACTGAATCTGTAAATTTCTACACTGTTTAAGCTGAGTGAAATTTAATAGGATATTAAAAGAAATTTTCTTATTATCTTTGAAAATCAGCCAGGGTTCTAAAACCAAAGAGACTTACTAGACACATTTCTGCAGAATTTTATAAAACAATGACCAAGCTGGTCCTTCAAATATCAATTTCCATCAGTCACCTTCAGCCAATTTAAGAAAAGGCTATACATCCATTGATGGGTGCTTTGAAAGGGATTTAGAGGAGCAGAAAGGCTTTGGCTTTTCTTTTTCCAGAATATTACAGGGTACAAGACTTTGGCTTTTTCCCTCGGTCCCCATGGTGGGATGCTTCCCACCTACTGCTCAGCCAAGTGAAAGATCTCTAAGCAAATCAGTCCTAGGAACCAGGAGTGCCTAGAAGAAAGGCTACTGGAGTCTCACTTCCTAGCTAGATGTTTACAGAGCCCTGATGTTGCAGACCCTGGTGGTGCTTTGAGACCATACTCTTTGAGAAGAATAACAAGTGTTTTTGGAGAACCAAAAGAACATCCACAGGCCTTTGTTGGCATCTCTGCCTGGTTGGGGCCCATCTCAAGAATTCCAAAGGCAGGAGACTGGCTGGGGCAGCATGCAGTTACAGTGTGGGAGTGAGGGCTGATTAGATGGGCAAGCTGTTAGCAGGAGAAGGATGCATGATATTTTCCCATTGACCAAAAGAACCTGAAGAGAGACTAGCAAGATGTGAGGCATCTGGAAGAGATCCTGACCAAGAGAATTGCTTCCTGAAGTCAGGTGTCCCCAGCAGGAAGAGGCTATGTAGAGTGAAGCCCTGAACATGTGTAGCAAAAGTGGACAGAGGATTTCCAGAAGCCAACTGAAGAATGGCTAGAACAGTATGAAGCTCCTACATCCCCACAGGGTTCCCTGATGGACTTGAATGTGGACGCTCAGATTAGTGGAGGGAATGAGTCCCCAGCCAGTATTAGCCAAGAGAGGACCACATACAGTACCAGCTAAGTATGATATTTTTGCTCCTCTTTGTCAAGTCCGCATGTTGGATTCCATGCTAGAGAAATTGGAAAGCAGGAAAGAGTTGAGAAATAGAAAAAAATACTAAAAGAACCACCATGCTCTCTTTCCTTAGAGTCAGCAGTAAGAAGAGTTAAGGAGAGGAAATTTGAGCTACATGTGAGATTGGTCTACGCTTTCAGATAATATCTGAAAATGCATACAGCTGGATGTGAACAAAAAGCTGTGGAATCCACAGAGATGTCAGTTACAGAGAGAGGAAGGGAGATTTAGCACAGTGTCGTTGAAAGCAACTTTGGGAGAAAAAGTTGTTTCCCATTTGTACCTCTCCACATTTAGCCTTGGGTTAAACTTGTTTTAGGAGGCAATTATACAAATGGGGCAAAATGTTACTATTTAATAAAGCTTGATGGTGAAGCTAGCCTTCACCACAGCCCCAGTGAGCCCCACCTACTGTTCTTCACAAGCTGGTGTTGTCCTCTGACATACAAGGGGACTAGGGCTGGTTTGGGTGCTCAGTAACACATGGGAGAAGTGAAGTGTTACTTCTGAGATTAGGCTGTTGGTTATTTTTTTTAAACTATGGATTTCTTCCCACCCAGCCCCCCTCAGCTCCCCATTCATCCTATCTCTCATTCATATTCAATCTCTCTCTCTCTTTCTCCCCCCTTGCTCTGGGCAAAGCAAGTCCTCTGAAGAAGCCCACATGTCAAGGAACTGAGCCTCTAGCCAACAGCAAGCAAGAAACTGAAACCTGCCAACAACACAAGTGACTTTGGAAGCAGATTCTCCAGCCCCAGTTGAGCTTCCAGATGACTGCAGCCCTGCCCTACACTGGACTGCAACCTTGTGAGAGACCCCCAGCCAGAACCTGACCCTCAGAAACAGCTGTTAGCTGTTTAAGCTGCTACATTTTGAGACAATGTGTCACACAGCAAGATAACTAATACAGTGAGTGAATACATGAATATTTCATGTATTTCTTTTTATGTTCTTCCGAATGTCTGAAATATCTCATAATTTAAATATATCTCATGAAGATTTTCCCCATGTTTATCATCTTGAAGCTAAAGTAAAGGGATCTTTGAGGGGTGAGCACAATCAGAGTTTTTAGACATTAGCCCTGACTTGGATGAAAATTCTTACATTCCCCTGAGAGCACTCTCATAAAATAAACCATGCTTTGGAGGTGAGAAATATCATGACATGAGTTACTCTTATATCAATTATTGGAATGAGCTACAGAATCAAAGGTCACTGGTAAAGGGATCAAACAGTGCCACCCGGGAGTGCCGGTTAATATTGACATAGATAAAGAAGGTAGCTGCCAAGAGACCAAAAAAGCAACACTCCTGCAATGCTCCTTACTAACACGAGGTGGCGGTAGAGTTTTAGCATGCAATTACATTTCAATTACACAGTTTGGCCGGGGTTAGAATACTTCGAAGAGCATAACTCAGAAAATGCTAAGGAAACGTTTACTTATTACTTCGTTCATGCTATTTTTGAAAATTGGAATTAAAATTGAATTGCATGCATTGATTTATGACTTAAATACATTTTTGAAAGGAGGTAAGTTAAATAAAGTAAATGTATTTATTATTCATTTTATACAAATGAATAGCTTAATAATTTTTTTAAATAACAGTTTTAATCACTGCACTATTTCCATTTGTTTAGCTAGTCGTCATTTGAAATTTGAGATGATTTAAGCAGAGATGAGTCACAGCTTACTTTTACTTTTTTTTTTTTTAATGTTTTTGGCCTTCTGGGTACTTTTGTTTTGTTATTTTAGAGACAAAGTCTCACTCTGTCGCCCAGGCTGGAGTGTAGTGGTCCAATCATAGCTCATTATAACCTCAAATCTCAAATTCCTGGGCTCCTCGTGCCTTATCCATGGGGAGCTCCAGAGGGTGGCCAGCACCCCAGAGTCAGGTTGCCCCAGCTGGATGTTTGCACAAGGGGGTCAGGTGTTGGCTACGTGCCCCAGTGCAGAGGGGATGAACCTACCAGGCCTCCCAAGCCTCTTTCAGGGCAAGAGGGCACCTGCGAGCCATGAGGAGCTGGGGGTGGTGGCACAGCTGGCAAGGGGCTCAGGACAGGGCAGCCACAGCACCCACCACTGTAACTAGAGCCAACGGCTGCGCAGGCTGGGCTGGGGGAGCTGGGGCGACGTCAGAGCCACTTCCAGGGAGCACAACCCTGGCCCAGCTCTGTGAAAGAGGCTGTGACTGCAGAAAGCAGAAGAAGGGGGCCGGCAGACGGTGGGCCCCGGAGATCGAGGCCAGGATCCTGGCAGGGCCCTACCCAACATCCCCGAAGTACTGTTTACTTTGAAAGATTGGTGTTTATAGATCAAACTAGGAAAGTACTCCAATAATTAAAGTACATTTCTCATTTTTTTCCTTCAAATCATTCCCTATTATAAGAAGTTGTCTAGCTCAATAATTAAGAGCACAGACCTTGGAATTGGATTGTGTAGATTTAAATCCTAGTTTTACTCTGCATTGTGTCTCAGTATCTGCCTTATAAATGAGTCACAATGAATTAATATACATAAAGCACTAGGAATAGTACTTGGTATTTAGAAATGCTACTTAAATATTAACTATTATTATTATTCCACATAAATCTTCATGTAGCTAAGGTACAACATGATGTGGAAATACATAGTAAAAACTGAAGCATGAAATCTAGGTCAGTTTCCCAATGTCACACAATCAACAGAATCAAAGTCCACGGATAAAAGAGACAAACACCACCATTTGGGATCGCCCTTTACTGCCGACCTAAAGATATCCTTGCAAAGAAAGAGGCATAGACTAGGACTAGAACACAAACCTTCCAAATCTGAAGCCGATGAACTTTCCACTGTAGTGATAAATCATTCTTAATTATTAACTGAAGAAACTCCTAAAAGACAAGTATTTGGCAATATTGACTGCTAGTTAAACAACAGATGAAATTCCAATTTTTTTTTTTTTTTTTGAGATAGGGTCTTGCTCCATTGCCCTGGGCTAGAATGCAGTGGCGTCTTCATAGCTCACAGCAACCTCAAACCCCTGGGATCAAGCGCTCCTCCTGCCTCAGTCTCCTCAGTAGCTGGGACTACAAGCATGTGCCACCACACCCAGCTAATTTTTTAATTTTTTTTTTAGAGATGGGGTCTTGCTATGTTGCTCAAGCTGGTCTCAAACTCCTGGCCTCAAGCAATCCTCCCACCTCAGCCTCCCAAAGTGCTGGGATTACAGGCGTAAGTAGAACAGACACTTCTTTCCATCTCCACCATTCTAGCTATCGCCACTTTCCACCTCATGAGGGATTCTGCCGTAACTGCCTCAGAGAAGGAACGATATAACAGAATCCAGAAAACTGAATACTTTTTAAGCTTAGGCCCAGGGAGCAAGACAAAAGGTTTAGAAGGAAACCTGACATGTTAGGACAGAGCTTCCTCTGCTTCCAAGACTCAAAAACATTTCTCTAGTAGGGAAAAACAGGGAGATTTGAAAGAAAAGCAAAGACACCATTGGGATCCTGAGAGGGGACCCTGGGTCTGACCCTGTTCCTATCTTAAGCTGAGCCTTATAGTTGAGGTCAGAGGGAGAAATAACAGAATTCCCAGATACATCTGGGGATTCCAGAGCAGAATAGCTTGCACCCCTCCAGGTGGAACCTAGGAGCTGAGGACACTCTGGTCCCCCATGTCCAGCATGTACGGGAGGAGAAGGGAAAATCTGTATGACCTGTCTAGGCAGATGGTCCTGTAAGAGTCCGACAGAGTTCCGAAAGCCACAAAGTGCTGTGGTGGCAGAGAATGATGCCAGAAACTTGAAGAAGTGAATAGTTGTGGGTGAGCACAAAGCAGAGTTTCTCACGGTGCAGCTGGGAAAGCCGCATGAGAATATTACCAACACATGGGGCCCGGCACGAGCAGGGCTTGGTCAGCAGGAACAAGGTAGGGTACAGCGGGGACTGCCCTGGAAAATGAGTACGTCCCTTAGGATATTGATCCAGGTGCTTTAAAAGAGACCAAAATAACAGAGCCATAAACAAGATATAATAGAGTACTCATTTCTATCATATAGACATTCGAGATAGTAGTGGTTAGGGGCTAGAGCTGCTCTGCTCCACCAGGTCATCTAGGACCCCAGGTTCCTTTTATCGTGTTGCTTCACCACCCCCCAGAATGCTGTCCACGTGCCCTTGCAGATACAAAGATGGTTCACCATCACTACATCCTCATTTCAGCCTGGGAGAAAAAAAAAGCAATGCGCAAAGCTGAGGGCCAGTAGATGCCATTTAAGAGCTTGACCCAGATGTTGGCACATCATTCCATTCACCGCCCTTTGGCCAGCACTTAGACACACATCCACACCTAGCTTCGGAGAGGCTGGGAACTATAGTCCCTAGGTGGGGAGCCTATGCCCAGTAAAAATAAGGTGGTCCTTTGACTAAAGAAAGAGAACACAGACATCTGTATAAGTGATCTCGGCTGCAGTTAGTGTCACATGAAAGTCAGGGTGGATAGGCTGGGGGTGGAGGCTCACACCTGTAATCCTAGTACTTTGGGAAGCCAAGGCAGGAGGATCCCTTGAGGCCAGGAGTTTGAGATAAGCCTGAGCAACATAGTGAGACTCTGTCTCTACAATAGATTTGAAAATTAGCCAGGCATGTTGGTGCACACCTATAGACCCTGCTACTCAGGAGGCTGAGGCAGGAAGATTGCTTGAGCCCAGGAGGTCAAGGATGCAGTGAGCTATAATTGCACCTCTGCACTCTAGCCTGTGCAACAGAGCAAGACCCTGTTGAAGGAAAGGAATGAAGGAAGGAAGGAAGGAAGGAAGGAAGGAAGGAAGGAAGGAAGGAAGGAAGGAAGTCAGGGTGGATATATACATGGGGCAAGATTATGTTAATATTTCTTCCAATGTCGTGATGCTACACAAATCCCTTGAATCTTAGATACAACTCTGGGTAGGTAGGGGTGCCTGAAATTTAGCAAAATCTAGTTTCTTCCACTCAGTGGAATAGAGGCATAAAAAAGAAATTAAATTCAGCTATGGAAATAATAAAGGTACATTTTTGTACACCTTAGTTTGTAAGCTGACATTTATAACAGCTACTCAATTCATATTACCAGACATGCTTGAAAAAATAAAGCTGTAGTTCTTGACAAATTTTGATTTTTGATATAGTAACAATTTAATATTAACAATAATAAAGACATTGTTAGATACGTTCTTAAATCTTCAATATTGAAAATAATTCTGCCTCATTTATTTATTCGTTTTATCTCCAAATTCCTTGGCAATTTATTCCCAGACTCCTTTCCTCAGATGGTTAAAGCAGGTGGGGGTACATAAACCAGAGCAGTTAGTCAACAGGCTGGCCGGTGCACTTCAGATGGCTGGAAACAAAGGCTCTGCCCAAACGAGACAATGGTGATGATCAAGCCAATTAGATTGTCCCGCTTGAGCATCTGAACCAGAACTAGATGGAGAGTATGTCATAGAGCTGGAAAGGGAAGCAAAAAAGTCACAAAATCAGGCAATGAGTCAACAGCAAAGTTCCCAAGTTGCTTTCTGTTAAATACATGAATGATGGATGTGACATAGAAATCATGATCAGGACTGGGACGGCAGACTCACAAAATAATGGATACTCCCCTACATTTTCTACCCTCCATTGCAGGAGAGCAGAAGGGTCAAGTGTCACTTCCAAGTCAAGGTCACTGAGAGCCAGCATCCTCCTCCAGTTCCCTGTCCCCTGTGCAGTAGCTTTAGAAGCTACGTGCTAATATAGCAGCATCACACCCAGATGGGGAGGCCTGGGGTCTTTGAGCAGAGGAGAATCCCTGGTGACTACACCATTTTATGTGAGCAAGAAGTAAATTTGGTTGTGTAAAGCCCTGGAGATTTCAGAGTTGGTCTGCTGTGGCAGCTAATGGTTAATTATCCAGATTAATACATAATACAGTAACCAAAATGTTTTATTGCTTCACATACTGTAATTATTCTAGCGATAATAATTGCACAGTTGCAACTTGCTAAAGCTTGAAAGTGAAAGCTTAAAAAGTGTGAAATATGTTTTTAAATTATAAGTCAGTGTAGGGAAGAAAAGGTTTCTTTCCCTCACCCATGGCTAGGTTCTTGGCTGAGGCACCTACAAAAGACAGATTAACAAGAGAAAAGTGTACAAATGTACTTAATATAAGTTTTACATGACACAGGAGCCATCAGAAATGAAGACCCAAAGGAATAGGGAAACTTGTGAATTTTTATGCTAGTTTGATGAAGAAGTAGATAGTTGTGGAGAAGTATGATTGGCCAAAGGGAGTATGGCCTGTTGGTAATAAACTGTTGGAAACCTGGAAAGGCCTGTTTGTTTAGATTCTTCTCTGTGTCCTTGTGTCTTCACAGATAAGAATACTCCTTTCCTCAGGGTATAGGGTAGCACCTCTCACATGAAGGTCCTGTGACCTACTTCAGAGAAAGGTCAGAGAATTCTTTTATGGCTTTTTATGGCCTGCTTCAAAGGAGAAAGAAGGGAAAAGGTCAAAGAGTCCTTCCTGCTTCTGCTGTTTCCTCAAATGCCAAGGTGCCATATGTCGGGGTAGCATGTCCTGAACCCCATCATCAGAAATTATACATTCATTAATGGATCGAGCCCATGAGACTACATACATTAGGCAAAAAGATAAAAAGCTTAAATATAAGGGAAGAAAATGAGGCAAACTCTAGAGGAAAGCATAAATAAAGACATAAAGTCTTTATGTCTTAAGTTGCTAAGATCAAGGAAAGAAAATTGAAATCAGATAATTATTATCTACCCATGTAAAAGGAATTGCTTTTATACTTAAAAGCGCTTAAATTATTTTACTCTGAAATTATGGCATTCCAATACAGGAAATCATTTTATCTTGTTTCCTAAAAAATTACATGTGCCTTCTTATTACTTGCACATCATTTAAATAAATTTAAAACAATTGCAGTTATTTCATATACATTCCTAGAATTAAAATTTGCATTTCTTATACAGTTAAAAGAAGAAAAGTAATCTAGCCACTAAGATACATATTTGCTTTGTTTTGTTTTGTTTTCGAGACAGGGTCTCATTCTGTTGCACAGGCTGGAATGCAGTGGTGCAATCATAGCTCACTGCAGCCTCAAACTTCTGGACTCAAGCAGTCCTCCTGCCTCAGCCTCTGAATTAGCTGGGGTCTCAGGCTTGCTACCACCACCACACACAGCGAATTTTTTCTATTTCTTGTAGAGATGGGGTCTTGCTATGTTGCTCAGGATGATCTCGAAGTCCTGGCCTCAAGCGATCCTCCTGCCTTGGCCTCCCAAAGTGCTAGGATTACAGCTGTAAACACTGCACCCAGCCTAGTATGTATCTTTCAAAGGACGAAATTCCATTTTCATTTGATTCTCTGTCTCCTCTGCCTTTCTCTCTCTCTCTTTCCCTTCTCTCTTTCTCAAGATAAAGACTTAAATACTTTAGTATAAAGAAAATAGAACTGCTGTCAAGTTGCTTTTGTACTTTGCATACTTATTATTGCAATTATTATAGCATTATAGAAGATATACATTATACACATGTGACTCCAAATGATAGAAATATTGACTAAAATGTACATTATCTTATATCAATTTTCCATTTAATTTAATATGTTAATCATAACATAAAAGGCTACCTGTACCATGGAATACAGAATAGAATTATGAAGTTTAAATATATACTACATTATAGCCAGTTTTCCCCACAAGGCTAATAGCTTGAAATCAATTTTTTTTAATGTGGAGGTAGAAATTATAAATTATTTTTAATCAACAAAAGAACAGAATCATTAACTCCCAGGCCATGACTTGATTTGGAAGTTGATTACGGGTCAAGTTATTTTCCTGAAACTTACCCTCCAGTGTAACAATTCTATATTGAAAAATATGATTGAACAACTTATCAAGGTTCCACCTTTCATGTCTATAGTACTTTGCTGCAGGTTACAACAGGCTTTTAAATACATGGATTCACTGAACAGTTCTGAGATAGAAAATACAGAAATTCTTATCTTCTTAAGGTCTATGAAGACCTGGCACATAGATCTTCAAGTTAAACTCAGCCCACAGACCTATTTATCTATTTCGTGAAACCCACAATTTTTTTTAATTAGCTGCCAGTATTTAAAAGTGTAGAACTTTCACAAAATAAAAAAGAACTGGCTATCCCAGTGGCCCATATTTCCAAGTGGCAACAACTTGTAATTGAAAGCTCAGCCACTCGTCCTCGAGGCCGCATCAGAAGAACGAGAACAAGTGGTTTGAGGAGGAGGAGAGAGAAGTCTTATTACTTTCCCCGCAAAGGAGGAGGATGGAGACTCCTGTCTGAAATGCCATCGTCCTCCTAATAAGCAGAAATTCAGAGATTTTAAAGGATGGGTTCTCAGCTCCAGGCAATTACTGTTCAACTGCAGTTGATGATTCTGATGTCCCATCTCTGGAGAAGACAATCCCTTGACCTCCACCCAGGACCTCCCTTTACAGGTCTGGGCTGAGCCATCTCCTTTAGCACCAATAGCAAAAGCCTCACCCTGTCCCTCCCAACCACTGGCCTGAGGCAGAGATGTTTGGTTTTAGTTCTTGGAAAAGGAATGGAGGATGTTTTAAAGAGACAGAAAATATTTTTGCCATTTTTTTCAGGCCATTCCCCCTGTTACATATTCCCCACTCTCAATATTTCCCTGCCATATCTATGGGAAGAGGCGTGACTATTCTGTTACAAACCGGCTTGAGCCAACTTGGGTAGAGGTTGCCCCTTCTTGGAAGGCTCTTTCTCTCCAATTTGCCACAATCCCCACCATTCTCTAATACTCCCCAAAACTGAGATACAAAGTCGGTTGCCATTTACTATGTCCTACTGTGCTGCCTGGCCCACGAAGTATGTGGGAAGAAGGGCCAGGTCTCCGCCATCACCCCAGGAATGGGTTCCTCACTCCAGGATGCATTACACCGATAAGGCTAGGGCATTTGCTGGAAAACCATGCAGCTGAGTTTGGAGACAACTTAGAAGGTTAAATATGGAAAAGACCTTCAAAGATCATCTCATTCAAACTCCTCATTGTATGGAAGAGGAAACTGAGGTCCCAGGGGCTAAGTGACTTGTATCACATCCCGCAGTGAATTTACAGAAAAGTCCAGGTCTCTCAACTCCAGGCTCCTTCCACTGTAATAACAGAAATAGGAAAAAGAAACAACTACAGAGAAAGGAAGGACAGTGGGGACACACTCTCCCTTCCCCCTCCCTGGGGCTGTGGCAAGCAGCCAACTGGAGCTTGCTGCATATTTAATTTAAACCTTTGTCTGCCCTGGCAAGGACAAAGTACAATCTGTTTTATGTAAAAAGTCTTCCCTGAGGAAAGCCTCAGCCTCCAGCTGCGAAACTGATTGATGTTCTTAAAGTCCCCAGGAACCTCTGCTGGGACCCGAGGCTGTGGTTTCCAAAAAAAGACTCTGTGAAAAGGGAAGCACTGAAAACAAAATTTTTTTTTTCCTTTATTGTGTTTCTCTCAATCTGGGAGAATTAGACTGAAACTAGGGCGGAGGGGGTGGGGAACATGCAAATAAAGACTATATTTTAAAAGCAGATTTCAGAATCCCATCTGGGAGGAGCTCAGGATGGCAAGCAGCTGCGGGAGGGAGGCTGGAGCCTTGTCTAGAAGCTTTATTTGCATAGCAAGCACTCTGCTTTTACTTAGATTGCCTGTTCCAATCAATAAAGCTACCAGAGTGTTCTAAAGAGGCTTTATCCATGCTTGAGGGAAGAATGAAAGCATCAATAGCAAAGAATGTCACCAGTGATGTTTTATTTGGAAGGTTCGTGACGTGTTCTAGTAGAGATTAAAATCCATCTGATGTTGAGAACTTTGTGGGTTTCCTGATACCTTGTTTCAGACAACCTGATTTTGGGTGACGCTTCTGTGAAACCAAGGCCGGTTTGGAAATCCAGTCCTGAAGTCATCTCTGAGTGTTCCTGGGTTGGTCAGGGTCAGGGCATCGCCTGCCAGGTTTCTGCTCCATCCCTTGCGACCTCTACATCGACCTGAGACCCAGTGCACAGATAGCTCCACTGAAGACCCAGGAGACCTAAGGAGGGCAAAACCACTACAGAAGTTCTGAGGGGGACCGAAGTTTAACCCTGGAGGACTGGTCCCTCCCACTGGTCTCCGGCCCCCCCCTGGGGCAGGCTGCGCCAGGCTGGAAGGAGGGAGGGCATTGGTGAGGGTGCGAGGGCCTGCCTTCACCTTCTGGCCCAGAGGCCAAACTGCAGCTTGGAGCCAGAACAAAGCCACTGCCAGGTCCAGGCTAAGGAGCTCAAGCCCGTCTTGGGGTAGAGCCAGGGCCCAGAAACCATTGCCATGAGCCACCAGCTGGCTCTGGTCCCAGGGACATGTGCAGCTGTGGCACAGGCCAGACTGGGCCTGCAGGCTGTGACCGTGCCAACCCTCCGTGAGGCCTCCCAGTCTCATCAGGCTCACACCCAACACCCCGTGTACTTTGGCACCAGCCTGCCTTTAGGTGTGTCCTGGGATGGCTGAATAAACCTTCAGAAAAACCACATGACCTGCCGGCTTTTATCTTTCTGGACGTTACACTGTTGCTCTAAAACTCCGTGGAGGTCCAAGTGAATAGTTTCACATCTTCTCTAATGTTCTTTGGTCTGATGGAAATGAAGGAATGAACCATTTCCCTTAACTCTGTGTGGTCTGATTTAAGTGCCTTTCATTAGTCCTCTTACAAGAACAACACGGGCGCCATGGCTACGGAAACAGAAATCCCGCCCGTTCGCCCTAACGCGGGGCCAAATCAATGAATGGCCACATTCACAGCTGTTTTTAGAAGTGGTTCCTGGTATCTTGGGCATTAAGTTTCAGTAATAAAGTTAACAGCAATATAATCATACTGAGCAAAGGTCAAAGAAGGGGAAATCTTTGTTTTAAAAAATATTAAACTGTTCTTTTTATAGACTACATCATTTTCTGTATCAGTAGCATTCTCCAAGGCAGTGATCCCACAGACCCTTTGCGAACTTGTTCTAAAAAAATAGGGCTTCTTTCTCCCCCCGATTTTGTTTCCTCCCAAACATGTTAGGCCCTCTCCAGCTTGGGGGCAAGTTCCAGCATTTTGACTGGCTGCACCTCGTCCTTCTTTAGATTCTCTTAGCGCCGGGGAAAGGCCTGTACACTTCTCAGTGAGCCCTGACCTTAAGGCAGGCTCCCTAATACAGAATAAAGAGCAGGATGCCGCAGTGGGGCCAGCGGGCTCTGGCCCATGGAGAGCAGCCCAGTAGGGCTTAAGCTGTACAGACAAGTAAGACAAGGTCTCTGTGCTCAGGAAACTGGTAATCTAGGGGAGGCCACGGATATGCTGCTTAACAAGGTGATAAGCGCACACCAGCGCGTGCACCAAGTGCCGTGGGAGCTCCGAGGAGGCAATGATTAATTACGCTGGGTGTGGGGATTAAAGATCTGGGAATGTTTCCTGGAGAGAGTAACAGTTGAGCTGAAACTTAAAGGATGAGCAGGCTTTGATCATGAGGAAATTTAGGGAGCAGCGTACTCGGCAAGAGGCTTGATGCAGAAGTCTTCCAGACACCGAGGAGTGATGATACACGAAATGTTTGGAGCACAGCAGGTCATCCAGTACAGCTGGAGTTTACAGTATAATGTGTGCGGTGACACACGAAATACTGAAGAGGTAGGTTGGGCCAGGTGGCAACTGTCTCGGAAAACAAACTCCTTGGACTTTATCCCGAAGGCGGTGGTGTAGCATGTGAAGGATATTAAGCAACTGCCTGGGTCAAAGGTTTAGGTTGATGTGTATGACAAGCAAAGTCATCTAAAAATGACTCTGGGAGGTCACTTTGGGTGGCGTGGATAAGCCCACTGGAATAGGGGCTTCCCCCGACTCGCGGTGGGATGGGCCACCCCAAGTTCAGCATCGTATGGGACTAGTAGTTTCTTTCCCACCCCAACCAGATGAGCTACAACTCCCCCCGGGCCTCAAATCTCCGGAAGGGGAAAGCTGGCTTTCCCAGACAACTTCTCAGAGCATCTAACACCTGACTGGGACTGCACAGGGCCCCGGTGTCTGTTCGTACCCCCACTGATAAGTTGTTCTCACACTTTCTCAACAAGGAGGTAGGGTCCTTCCCCTGGAACATAACCCACCATATTCCAATGGATGCTTTTGCTTGGATTCATGAAAGGCTGAGAGATCATAGATGACTTCGCTTCTTGCTGACACTTGTTTTACAAGTTTCTACAGTAAAGCCTGTTCCTAAATCCATACCATGGGGCATCGTGGAATACTTTCTAACCCTGTTGGTTTTTGACCATGGTAACCTAAGAAGGCACGCACATTGTACCACAGTAGGATGGCTCAGGAATGGAATAAAGTATTTCCCTATTGTCAATTAAGACTCTTTATATTGTAACAGAAAATCCAACTAAAACTGGCTTTAAAATTGAAGGGAATTTATTATTTCACGTAACTGCTGGGGTGGGCATAGGGTAGTTACTCCAATAGTTTTGATGATGTTATCAATGGCTCATTTCTATCTCTCCTCTCCACCTTCACTAGTGTCAGCTTTATTCTAAGGCTGACTGTCCTAATGGATATAGGAAGGCTGCCGGCCACACCCAAGTCTAACATTCACAGTCATTGGCAGAGAGGGCTTCTGGACCAGCATTCCAAGCCAGTGTCCCAAAGTTTACCTAAGCTTAATTCACATATTTATACTCATATCAATTCATGTATTCATTTAACAAATATTTACTGAGTACCTACTACACACCAGACACTGTTTTACATTCTGGGACATTGAAATAACATTGAATGACTGATTGGCTTAAAGCAACTGATACCCACCACTAGAGCTGAAAGTAAGTTCGGTTCCCCCCAAAGTACATGGACTATGTAGGTGTGGAAGTGGATACTTAGATAAAGACCTGTGTGCTAGTAGAAAAGATAGGGGGAGAGAATGGATACTAGTCAGGCATGCAAAAGCATCTTATAAAATCTTGCTACTGAAAGTATGGTTCAAGGACTGGCATTATGGGCATCACCTGGGAGCTTACTATAAATGCAGAATTTCAGCTGGTGCCTCAATTCTACTAAATCAAAATCTGCATTTTTAACAAGATACCCAGGTGATCCCTATAAATGTAGGACGTTGAGAAGCACTCACCTACAGGATAGATAAAAACATTGTTATGACTGGGGCTGGAAGGGAAGGAAGTTGGAGAACAAACCAAATGGTCTGTGCAGCAGACACCAGTTGGAATGTGCTTCTCATAACAATTCCCCAGGGGGGATTGTGCAGGAAGCCCGTCTGTCAGGGATGACTGATCCAAGGGGAGGGACACCTGCCAGGGGAGGACAATTCATGTATTATCTTCTGGGAATTTGAAACACAGATGATGAGAAACAGATACAGAAGATTGTTAGGGCAGAGATGCAACTTGACAGAGCCCTAGAAGATCCAGAAGTACATAATCTGGGAGTCCCCAAAGTCCCTGAGGCTTGGTTATTCTGCAACTCCTTCGATTCATCCATCCAATATCCTCTTCTTAGCTTAAGTCGGCCAAAAGGGGTTTCTGTGGTTGGCAATCAGGCAGCCTTAACTTATATAGCTGTGACTTTGTCAGTATCATTATTTACTGAGGATGAGAGTATTTGTTCTGCCTCGAGGCAGAGGCCAAGTTAATCCATTTCACCATATAGTATTTGAGATACTTTAGTTGCTTTTTTCCTCTGCTTCCAAACTTGACCCCCAACACAAGACATGAACACTGAACTTCATTCACAGTTGACATATGCTTAACAAAGTCATTTTTTAGTATTTTTAAAAATTCCACATATTCTGAAAATCCTTGTGGTTTTTGTAAGAAATCTTCCATTTTTGGTTTACTTTCTGTATGCAAATTAATATGTCTTTCTAGAAAGGTCAGTTAAGATGTCCTCTTTAATCTGACCATCTATTGTTAACTTTCTTTAAATGCATCTGCCATTTATAAATATACCTACCAAAGGATTGAATCGTAGTAATACCAATTTTTCTTTCTTTTACGTGCAAAATGTTTTCAATCAAATATTGGCTGATAGCTAGGCTGTTTGGAAATTAGCAATCCTAATAGATGGGAACAGCAATATAGGCATTTAAAGCTTAATTATTCCTTCATGCTCATTATGAGAAAATCAAGGATTTATTGGTTTGATTCTATATTCCTCAAAGTATTTCATCTTATTCCACAACATTCTCCTTTTCTTCTTGTTAAAAAAAATCTTGATACAACAAAACAATGTGGAGGTCAAATCTCCTAAGGAACAAACATGACATCACACAGGGAAGTGAGTCACTGCACATCATACTGGGAACTGAGTCAGGACTGAACTGACTCACAGCTTTCTGGGCCAAGGACCAATTCTAGTTATATCATGCTGGAAAATGACTCATTTATTACCTTTATTAGCCTCCCTCAAGATCAAATCTACTGCAACTTGGAGTAGGTCTTATGAAACTCAAGTGGTTCTGCTCGAGCTGTTACCCTGCTGGTACACAGAGGATCTCTGTGTCTGAAACTAACTGGTTGTTTTGCCATAAGAACTCAAGCCCAGCCTTGCCAATAGTGTGCTGCACTTATCTGAGCTGACCACATCTAAACATCAGCGTATCCATCATCTTCGTAGTCTCCACACATAAGTACGTTGTGTTATTATTAACTGGTTGATTGTGACTCTATCATCACTCAGATGTTATAATAATCATTGTGGAAAATAATCTGAAAAAGCAATGATCCAATTAGTGCTTTTGTCAATGGAAAGTCCAAGTACAGCAACAGTTAACAGCTCTCTTTTTTGCCTTATGGATACCTCTGCGAGTAAAGTGAATACAACACAGAGCTGCACCAATAAAATGTTCCAGTTAAAATTGGAAAGGAAAATGAGAGCTCCAAAATCATAGAGTAATTCCCAAAGTATCTTAACTAAGTGTATTTTAAAGAAATATTAATATTAAGTATAAATTGGATTATTTTTTAGTGTATGCATTAACAGATATTTAACAGATCCCCTAACTGGCTCTTCTTGACATAGAGAAATTTCACATACATATCCAAAGTTCTAACAACATTGGGACCATTCTCCCAAATGACAACAATTAGTTAGGACAGAAGATCAGCTGCTCCTTTTAGAGTGGATATTTAAAGTTCTATCCAATAATCTCCAGTTCTGCATAGTCACCAAGACAGTCATTCCTTGGCATCTGCAGTGGATAGATTCCTGGACCCTCATAGATACCAAAATCCATGGGTGCTCAAGTCCCTTACATAAAATAAGGCAGTATTTGCATACAACCTACACACACCCTCCCATATACTTTAAACCATCTGTAGATTACTTGTAATACCCAGTATGATGTAACTGCTATGTAAATAGTTGCTACACTGTATTTTTTATTTGTATTATTTTATTGTTGTACTGTTATTTTTGTATTGGGAGTTTTCCCCCAGTATTTTTGATCCATGGTTGGTTGAATCTGGATGTGGGTATGGAGGGCCAGCTGTATTCTCTTTTGCCTTAACCAGGTCCATTCCATGTTACTTGATCCTGCAGGCGTTTGAGTTTGCAACCCCTGACAAGTAGATTCCTAACTTTGTCTTGCTACTTAAATACAATAAACAGAAATAGAAAAATTTTAAAGAATGTAAAAAGTCTAAAAGCTTATCTACATTGCAGGTTGGCCAATCTTGCTTTCAGTTTTTCAGTGAGCTCTTCCTTTACTAAACATGCAATGAGCAGCTTATTTGTGCAAGACAACGTGCTAGATGCTATACATAAAAGTGTAAGATACTGTCCTTGCCCTCAAGTTGCTTGTGATGTACTTGAACAGACAGGTCATAGGAACATGCTCTTTCTTTAAAATCCTATCTTTTTTTTTTTTTGAGACAGACTAGGAACATGCTCTTTCTTTAAAATCCTATCTTTTTTTTTTTTTTGAGACAGACTCTCACTGTGTTGCCCGGGCTAGAGTGCCGTGGCATCATCCTAGTTCACAGCAACCTCAAACTCCTGGGCTCAAGCGATCCTCCTGCCTCAGCCTCCCAAGTAGCTGGGACTACAGGCATGCGCCACCATGCCTGGCTAATTTTTTATATGTATTTTTAATTGTCCGATTAATTTCTTTCCATTTTTAGTAGAGACGGGGTCTCGCTCTTGCTCAAGCTGGTCTCGAACTGCTGACCTTGAGCGATCCACCCGCCTCGGCCTCCCAGAGTGCTAGGATTACAGGCGTGAGCCACCGCGCCCGGCCTAAAATCCTATCTTAAAAAGCATTAAAATGAGGCTCAGAGACTTCATACTAATTTACCCCAAACTGAACAAACTAGAGCTTGTTGTTCCCAATTCACGGACCTCTACCTCTCAATCAAAAACTGCAATACCTAATATTTGAGCAACGCTGTGTTCTGGGATGTAAAGTTCTATAGGACACAGTCTTTATCCTCAAAAAGTCTATATTCTAGTAGCATTGCAAAGATATTAAACAAATAATTCAAACATTTGGCGGCACATGATGAGTGCTTGACAGCGGAGCAAAAGCCCCCCACAGCGCTCAGGGATCATTTCCTGTGTGGGTGTTTGGAGAAAGCCTGATCCCGCTCTGAGGCTTGAGCCGCTCCCGTGCAGACATCATCCTTGACTTAATTATTCTACCCCTAAACCAAGGCTGCGAGCCAGCTGAAGAGGAGTCGAAGTTTTCCCCAGTAAACCCACATAATTCTGTCTAGTGACAACAGGGAAAGTTCAAGCCAGGAAGCAGTGGTGTGGGCGGGACAGAAGAGGAAGAAAACCAGAAAGTCCCAACGAGAAGGAGCTTGAGCAGACTCTCCAAGAGCCTCGGGAGCCTCTGGATAATCTTCAGATTCTGTGGTCCCTGCCGCTTGGATTCCTAAACCCGCACTCAGATTTCGCCAGTAATGGGGGTGGAGAGCTTAGGTAGGCTCAGATGGTGACCTTCGTGTGCGTGTCCTGAGCCTGTTCACTGTATGGTCCGTTCTTGTTCTCCCCCTTGGCCTTTCCTCTGCGTCCCTCCCCACCCCACGGCTCATCCAGCCCTGATAGTATCTCCAGCAAGGGGGTAGCTGATCGCAACAGTTTGCCTTCCCGGGCTCCCTCGTCTCTGGCTGCCCTCTGTGATTGGCCACTGGGAGGCACTGGCATGAGACACTGGAGGAGATGGGGAGCGGGAGGAAACCTGAGGCCGCAGCTTCCTCCACCTTGGATGGCTTCCCAGTAACTGCGGGTCTCCTCTCTGGTTTCTGTTTCTATGGGGCAGACCTGCCATGCTTCCAGCCACTGCGAGGTGACCCTGACTGCTGGGGCCTTACCTCCTTCACATCTCTTTCTGTTGATAAACCCCTGGTTGGCTCCCAGCTTCTCCATCACCTGTGTAAACAATTCCTGTACCCATATTGAATTTCTTCTCTTGTAAATATTTAAAGTGGTTTCTGATTTCCTTGCTAGATCCTGGCTGATACATATATACATGAAGAATTGATAGATGAGGTGGTAACTTGCCAAGTAGTGCAGTTACTTACAACATGCAAGAGTAAAGCACAAATACTGTCTCTCTCCACCCCCAATATGCAGGAATTGCAGAGATGACTATTCAAACAGACTTATTTCCCTGAGTGAGAGAAAATGTAGCATCAGTCCACTGTCCTTGAAGCATGTTACAAGCAGCTGAGTGCCCCAGGGATGTCATACCATTGGCTCATCGTCTGTGAGAAACTCCAAGTGTGTGATGGAGGGGCAGTTCAGCCCACAAGCTCGGTGTGCCAAGAGCTCTTCCAGTTCCTGAGTTTATTTAAATTAACAGAAGACGTTAAAGAGGTAGTGGGAGAAGATAAAGGCGGAAATGTTTTTATTTTTAAAAAAGAGGAAGGCAAAGATGAAAGTCAGAAAGAGAAGGGGCGAGAGAAGCTAGTCCGTGGGATCCACTAGCGTGAAGAGCGAAGCATTTAATTCCTAACGTGGAACAAGACACAGAAAGGGAATGAACAAGCGGCCAAATGAGGAAGCAGGAATAGTGCTAGTTCCTCCTCAATCAGGTCACCCTCACAGCTTCACAATTTAGTGGAAATGCCCACATTTTGGGAAAACAGATATTCTCAGAATAATAAAAATTCAAAACTTTATTTCACAGTAAACAAAGAATGATTTGCAGATTGACTTCCTTTTGCAAATTTCAAATATTAATATAATAGTTTCTCTCCCTTAGCATCTATAGTAAAGCATGGCTTACTTACTAAATTTCTTCTATCTCCTGGATTATAACTTGTGAAAAACTATGCAAATTGTATATATGCACACAATGTGCAAAATGTATGTAAATATATAAAAATTATACAAATTCTGAAATTATACAATTTCTAAATCATGAAACCAAATCTTCAATGCCCCAATTTCCAGGACCTGTTGTTTTTTAAACACATGTAAATACATACACTGTCTCACACACACACATACACACACACACATACACACCCTCCAAATGCTTCTCAAGATATTTAAAAATAAATTCACTTTACTAATAGAAGTCAGTCTGAGATTTTTTATATTCACCTGTATTGTTCCATGAAAACTGTCATAAAAATGCAAGCACATGCTGCAAATGCTAAATTAAAAAAAAACCAACTGTGCTTTTTATATTGTCCTGCCCTAGAAAAAAGGCACCCAGGACAACCCCAGCAGCTGGCACATTCTCCATGGTGTGCTCATTACCACAAGTAAATAAAGTCAGTAAATTACTGGCAGAGCACAGGGGGCCATGAAAAGTCTAAGCATTAATCCTTTCATCAAACTCTCTGCACACTGTATATTGCCTGGCCAGAAAGCAAATAAAGATGATCAGTGGAGAATTAATATTTTAGTCAAAGAAGAATGGAGATGAATATATACTATAAATTATTAACCAGTACTTGTACTCTATCCCCTTGGCACAGCGTGAAATAGGCTTCTAAAGAAACAGGATACGTATCTTCTACTTACCTAGTAATGTTTTCTTCAACCAACGAATAATACTCATACAGATGTATATCTCTAAGACATTCAAGGGGGAAGTTTATACCTAAATCTCTCTACCTTTCTGTAACAGAATGTAACAAAACATAAGTATGTCTATGTTTATATATACAAACCTAGGTTTTTATGTTATATGTCTATAAATATTGCTGTGCTATATGTAGCAGGGAAACAACCATTAGGCTGAGACTTAGACCCATCAGTTCTAGCTTGCCCTTGGCTGTGACTGACAGTGACACCTTATAGTCTCTGGGCCTTAGTTTCTCAACTATAAAATAAGGGGCTGGATCAGAGATGACCTTGAAGGACCCTTTAAGATTTAAAATTCTGCATAAGGGCCTCATAATGAGCAACTAGTAAGAAAGGCTGAGAAACAGTTGTGCCCAGAACTCCAGCATAAACATGAAAAACAAATATAAAAATTGCTCACTACTTTAAGCCAATAAAATATATACTGGCACAGGAGAAAAAATATAGACATATACATATTGTCATACGTACACACAATCATATACAGATGTAAGTTGCTGCTCTCTTAATGAAAAAAAGTGTGAACCAATAATTGTATACATAAGGAGTACTATATTTGCATAGTTGCATACCATGAAAGTTACACAGGAAATTATTAAATCATTTGCATTGAAAATTTGAGAAATGTGATACTTGAAATATTGAGCAATCATAGACTTGCAATTTCCTGGATATGCAATTCTAATAAACAAAAGGGAAGGCCACATTCACCATACGCTTCAGGAGAACCTAAAATGAATGACTTGCTTCCTGTTTGCCAAAAGCCCACAACAGGAGAGGGGAACATAATGCTCTCAGTGATACAAAGCGGGCTGTGAAAAGGTTACTTATAGGGAGGTGTTTGTCAGCTAAAGAGAACACAGAGCTGGAGAGGAAGGGTACAGTGGGGGCAGAAATCATTCTGATCACTTAGGGTTTGCTTTGAAAATTAAGGAGAAGCCCCCAAATGATCCTCAATGGCGCAGGAGTGGGTTTGTGGTTACTGGAAGGAATCTAGTAGATATCAGAGCTTAGAGAAGTTTAGAGACCACCTAGTACTTTCCTCTCATTTTATAGATAAAGAAGTTAAGATGGCCAGGTGTGGTGGCTCACATCTGTAATTTCAGCACTTCGGGAGGCCAAGGCAGGAGGATCACTTGAGGCCAGGAGTTGGAGACCAGCCTGAGCAAGAGCGAGACCTCATCTCTACAAAAAATAGAAAAATTAGCCAGACATGGTGGTAAGCACCTGTAGTCCCAGCTACTCGGGAGGCTGAGGCAGGAGGATCGCTTGAGCCCAGGAGTTTGAGGTTGCAGTGAGCTATGATGATGCCACTGCACTCTAGCTGGGGCAACAGAGAAAGACACTGTCTCATAAAAAAAAAAAAAAAAAAAAAAAAAAGAAGAAGAAAGAAAGAAAAAGAAAAATTAAGCCCAGAAAGGATGCAGCTTCCCTGTGCTAAGGATTTGGCAGAGTTAGTACAAGTAAAGTCTTCTAACTCCCAGGCTAGACAGCTTTCCCTCACTGCTTCCCTTTTGTCTATGTGGGTCCAAAACAAATCCTTTCCTCTCTGATTTATGGCAATGGTCCTCTTGGGATGAATAGAATATACTGTTACCTCTCTCTCTCCCTGAAAAGTTCCTCCCAACCCATAAAGTTTTTCCCAAGCTGACTAATGCTTTGCTTGGTCGGAATTGTTTTTCAGCCATCGTTCTAAATATCATCTCCCAGCTGAGTGATCTGAGAACCAAACTATCCATACCCACTGACTTTACTATGTCACTCCCCAGAGTGGAAGAGCCAGCATGACCTGTGTGATGGGTGTTATGACTCACTGACCAAGTCTCATACAAGGGAATACGGCCTCTCTGGAGCACTCAGGGTTTTCACGTTAGGTGTGTCTCAGTTTTCTTGTCTGTTACACAGGGGCAAATGTCATTTACATTTTCCAAGACTGCAGAAATAGAAAATAATTGTTAATATTTTTAATCTTATTTCATAGATATAAATTTGATTCTTCCAGTAGGAAGCAGATCTTTAAAAATGATCTAAATTATTTCCTCAGTCCACAAAGAGGGAAAAAAAGGATCAGAAAGATTTTGATTTGTTCGACATCACTCAGCGAGATGATTCTAGAGTTGAAAAAACGGAGCCTTGGCCAGGCCAGGTGGTTCATGCCTGTTAATCCTAGCACTCTGGGAGGTCAAGGCAGGAGGATTGCTTGAGGTCAGGAATTTGAGACCAGCCTAAGCAAGAGTGAGACCCCCATCTCTACTAAAAATAGAAAAAAATTAGCTGGGCAACTAAAAATAGAAAAAAAAAAATTATCCAGGCACGGTTGCGTGTGCCTGTAATCCCAGCTACTAGGGAGGCTGAGGCAGGAGGGTTGTTTGAGCCCAGGAGTTTGAGGTTGCTGTGAGCAAAGCTGACACCATGGCACTCTAGGCCGGGCAACAGAGCGAGACTCTGTCTCAAAAAAAAAAACAAAACAGAGCCTTTGACATGCAATTCGGAGCTTTTGGCTCTATGCCATATTGCTGTACCTATTCAGAGTGCTTTATAAATGTGACACTCAGCAGCATGCGAAATAGCACACTCATACCGAGTTTTGGTAAGATACAAGATGGCGGTCTCCCACACTGTCAAGGCAGTTACCCATCCCCCCAAAATTAATTTTGCGTCTTGTAAATTATGTGGTGAGCCTCACCATATAATTTCAGACACAGAGACGGATTGGGAGTCATCTCCTACAACCTAACAATTTTCAGATGACCAAGCTGGGTCATGATGAAAGAGGAAGCAAGTAAGAGGAGGTGCTGGCGGTGCTAAAGTCGTTCTTTATAAAGCTGGAGGTTCGCTGGTCTGTAGAGGCAGCTCTAAGCCCTCTTCTCCAATTCGCCCTTCACACGGGAACTTGGTGGAAGGGGGAATATCATTCAGACTTCAGGTTACTTTTTGCTGATTTAATTCAGGCTCCTAATCACCTACAATACCTGGATGAAAGGGACAGAGGTGTGGAGAAATAGATCCAAAGCCTCAAAGTTCTAACTCTCCACTGGCACTGGTCATTATTTGGTACTTGCCTGAGAGCTAAATTACTCAACTATACCATTCTCTTGAAATATAAATTGACTTTATCAGCCCCTATTGTGCTCTGCAAGAAAACGGTTTAAAATAAGAGAAGCAGAAATGGGTTCTGAAGGTCACATCACCCAGAGCTCTGCTACTGCGGTGAGAGGGAGAAGGAAGTTGGGAAGAGGGCAGGACAGCCACTAGCCATCCGTGGAGTTTCTGAGAAGACCAGGCTAGCATGGGTACAAGCATCTTGGAGGTAACAAGGAGTAATTAAAACTATTTCCCCACATTAAATTGGGCTCAGAGGCCAGCACTGTCTCTTAGACCAGTGGTCCCTAACCTTTTTGGCACCAGGGACTGGTTTCATGGAAGACAATTTTTTCACAGATGGGGGTGGGGAGGTGGGGAGCTCAGGCAGTGATGTGAGCAATGGGGAGAGGAGCGGCTGTAAATACAGATGAAGCTTTGCTGGCTCACCCTCCACTTACCTCCTGCTGTGTGCAGGAGGTAAGTTTAATGGAAGATAATTTTTCCACTGACGGGGCCCAGGATGGAGGAATAGGGCAGCAGAGCCCTGCGTCCTGGTCCCTAACAGGCCACTGACTGATACCGGGGGTTGGGGACCTCAGTCTTAGATCATTGTTCTCTGGACAACACAACATCATTTCAAAATAAGAAAAGAACAATTCTTCTCAAAGACAGGAGTCATTTCACAGATTCAAAATCAGACCACACTGAAGCTCCATCTGCAAAAATAATGGTTTTTCCTGACATTTTAAAGAACACAAATTAACGGCTCAATGTTTCATTTGACATTTAAGAAGTCATCCATCTCCAAGAAGCTTATTGGCAAATCTTCTCAGTTTCAGGAATTAGCAAATACAGTGTGCATGTGAACACATCTACAAGAGCCCAAATCCTCTTTATAAAGGAAGCCCAGGACACTGTGAACTAATTGTTACTTATGCTAAATGAGAGCAGCCCTTACTTCAGGGCCTGCTAGTGCACCTTTTGTAAACCACTTACCCTTTCTGTTAATCAGCTTTCTCATGGCCAGAAAGTAGAGAAGTCATAGTCCCTGCTTAGTAAACTGTTGTAGTTAAGAAGATGGCTGTACTAGATAAAGAGAAAGAATGAAATTACTCGGTTCCTGCAATGCAGAAGTGGGTATTCAGGAGCGAGATTGCCTCAGTTGGAGTTGTGGCTATTCTATTGCTTACAAGCTGTGTGACCTTGGCCATATTACTTAACCTCTATGTTACTTGGTTTTCTCATTTCTAAAATGGGGTTAATATCTATCTCATTGAGTTGTTAAGATGATTAAATGGATTAATATTCATAAAGTTCTTAGAACAGCCTGACAGAATAAGCGCTATATAATTATTTATTAGAAAATCATAAATGACATGCATGTATTAACTTTTTTGCAGATCATCTGTGTACTAATTCTCACTATCTGTGACCCAAGCTGAAGCCAATCAATGTATAAAGTTTCTCCTGGCCCCTGTGATTGCTTTGTGGATGGCACATTGTCCCAGGCAGAGCCAATAGGATGCCATGAGTCTATTTCTGGGATTCCTGGGAAACAGATATTGGCTCTTTCCTACTGGACTTTCCTAGAGGACATAGAGTCTGAAGCTGCTGTCATCATCTTTCAATAGGAGGGAAGAACCTATCTGAGAAAAGCAGAGAGTGGAAGAGATCTATGACAGAGAAATCACATGGTATTGATGTTATTTGGGCTCCTAGATCATGGGATGCCTGAAGCCAAACCTCCTCCTATATTTCTCAATAACATAATTACTCAATTACATTTCCCCTTTTCCTTAATTAATTTAGGCTGGGGTTTTGTTGATGGTGTTGTTTGTTTGTTTGTCTTTTAATCACTTGCAACTGAGAGACACCAGTTTACAATGTGTACACAATTTACAATGTGTACCAGGGCCTGTGGTAGGTATCATGGCCTTGGCAGAGGTGATCAAGACAGTCTCCTTACTCAGGGAACAGAGAACTTCCATTTTGGCAATATAAAAAATCATAGCCTCATTGGCATTGAAAATATCAATTCTGACTTTGTGATTTTTGTCAGGTGACTTCACTTTTCCTGATCTGTTTCCTCACCTGAAAATATGGAGATTGAACTAACTAACCCTTAAAGACCCTTCCAACTCTAAAATTTTATGACCATGCCTCAAATTAAGATCTCCTTGGCTACCTTCAAGATTTCTCTTAAGCTTACTTTTTCCATTAGCTTCAAAGCCAAGAAGAATAATTCCAAAAGCATGGTTTATTTGTTTTTTTGGTTATTGGGCATTTTAAATGGAAGGGAGTGGAGGAGAGTCAACCTAGTGATGATTTACGTGAGTTTTCAATAGCTTTGCCTCATTTCACACATCATGATTGAAATTCTGCACCTAATTTCACGTAGGAAAGGCAGGTTAGGTTGAAAAACACTTAAGAAGTCTTGCTTAGGCCGGGCACGGTGGCTCATGCCTGTAATCCTAGCACTCTGGGAGGCCGAGGCAGGAAGATTGCTTGAGGTCAGGAGTTCAAGACCAGCCTGAGCAAGAACGAGACCCCAGTCTCTACTAAAAAAAAAAAAAGAAAGAAAGAAAGAAAAAAATTTAGCCAGACAACTAAAAATAGAAAAAAATTAGCCAGGCATAGTGGCGCGCGCCTGTAGTCCCAGCTACTGGGGAGGCTGAGGCAGGAGGATTGCTTGAGCCCAGGAGTTTGAGGTTCCTGTGAGCTAGACTGACACCACGGCACTCACTCTAGCCTGGGCAACAGAGTGAGACTCCGTCTCAAAAAAAAAAAAAAAGAGGTCTTGCTTAGTCCAGAAGCTCGCAGATATGGCAGTTCTCTGCTTTCTGCCCTAGAGACATGAGCAGAGAGCCATTATCTACTGTGATATCGATTCGTCTTCCCTTAGCCGAGCATATTCTGTGCTGTCTCAAAGTGACTGCTGCTGCATGCAAGCATTTGTATAAATGGGGAGGAAAGGGCAAAGAACTGTGACGCTGGGTGCAGAATATATTGACAGAATAAAAGAAAGTGTGATAAACCCTGTTAACTAGAGAGCACTTAGCAACCGACCTCAGTTATTTAGAATATAATAGAGGATTGGAAGAGGAGGGAGAATAACCATTTCTGATCAAGAAATAAGGACCATATGGATGATTCGTAAGAAAGATCTTCAAACTATTCAATTTAATTTTGGACATAATTCTAATTAATTGATTTCCTCACTTCCCAGGCCATCACAAATTAGAAACAGTCATTTAATAAGAGAGTAAGGATAGGTACTAGGAATGAACTCAACTGGCAGCCAACACAAAGAGAGGAGGCAGAAAACTATGAAAAAAAAAAAACAGTATAACTTAAAATGAGAACCACAGCCATCCAAGGTCATCTACATATACCTCAATAACATTTGCTGAAGTCTATTACTTTCCTTTTTATTTATTTAACACATAATGCTTACTATGTGCCAGGAGCTATTCTAAGTTTTTTTTTTTTACAAAAATTACCTCTTTTAATCCTCACAATAACCCCATAAAGTATGAAGAGATTAAATAGCTTGCCCAAGGCCGTACAATTCATGACTGGCAGAGCCAGGATTCAACCCAGGCAGTCTTGTTCCAGGGTCCATCCACTGTGCCAGGCTGCCTCACCCGACACTGCCGTAAATAAAAACTCCAGTTATCTGGGAAGTCCATTGACCTGAACCTTCTCATTCCCTGTGAATAACAGATAAGTAAAAATAACAGCATTATAGTTCAACTTCTGTTCATTCTAAGCAACAAACATTATCTTGAACCTCTGTATTGAAACTTGCTAACCCTATAAAGCCTCTAAACACAACGGCAAAATCCCACAGCCAAAGACAAAAAATCATTAAGTTGCAGCCACGGAAAAAGGTTGCAGGGGGCTTGAAACTCAATCCCCTCCTGGTAAAGAGATTTATGATCATCAGAAGTTTATTTTTCTAGATAAAATATTAAACTATACTATATATATACCATATATAGTAATATAATTTAAATACTTAGATTTGGACCATAGGGATGAAGAATACGATGAAGAATAAGAAAAGTCTAGGCCTTGCCATCTCTTTATTTATGGATCAAATAACTTCTTGGAATTCTCTGGGACATTTTTGTTCACATCATCGTATTTACGCTACCCTTTTTACCCTGTATTAAATTTCATTTCTAAACCACTAATGGTAGGGTTAGCTTTATTTGGAGTTTTAGGAGCAGCTCTGTGTGTGTGTGTGTGTGAGAGAGAGAGAGAGAGAGAGAAAGAGAGAGAGTTTGCACTGTGTGTGGCCAAAGCAGGAACTATTTACTTCTTTAAAAGAAATAGCAATAATGTGCATGTCAAGACAGCAGCCAAAAGAAAAGGAAGCCCAGTACTGGCCAGAGAAAGTAGAGCCAAAGATAATTTGGCTGCAGGGAGGAAAGACTGCAGAAATGATGAAGCTAGTGAGTGTCCAACACTGACAGCATTTAACCTTTCATTATTATCACATGTCGATTTCCTGTAAATTCCTCAAGACTCAAATCTGACCCACATGTGCACACGTGCATTGAGGAACTGATTCTAACATACGTGTTCTAATTGTTTCCTTAAATTCATCTCTCCTGATTTTATCAGTAATTTTGAATTGATATGAAATTCACTTCTCCTTACTTTAGCAATTTTTTAAATTGGTTTTCACTTCATCTATTAATATCTGTTAGCTCAAATTTATATTTCATACTATTCTCAGTCCGTATTTTCATGTTGACTCTTACAATACAGGCCCATAGTCTTTCTTGAGCAAGCAAGCTGCTACTACAAAACTTTGAAATTTTAACCTCAAGTGCACAGGATTGAATTAATCATATCTTTTATTTTATAGCATCCTGGAATCATTGGTCTATGCAGGGTCCTTCTTTCCACCACGACCCCCTTTCTTCCTTGATCTCCATGCCCAATAGCAGGACCAATTGTGGCACCTGATATCTTTGATATATGTATTTAAATATCCACTTATCTTTGTAAAATGCGTATTGTTACTTTGTGTTAAAATGCACATTTTAATATATGTAAATAGGAATATGCTATACTCATTGTTCCTATTGTTTTCACTATATCGTATGTTTTTAAGATCTATGCATATTGCAGTGTGTACATCTAGTTTGGTGCTTCTAATAGTTGAGTGACAACCCATGGTAATCTTCCAACATGAATTACTTAACCACTCTCCCAGTATAGTTCCCTGGGTTACTTCCACCACTATCATCCCCAGCCCACGCCCACCCCTGTGACCACTGCAAATAATACTGGGATAAACATTCTCATATAAAGGTCCTCTGTAAAAAATAAAATAAAAACCATGGACTGTTTCAGAGTTCCAAGTCTGATACTTTCATTTCATAGCCAAAGACCCCACATTGTAAGAAGTTAAGAATTTTATAGCCTGCAGCCAAAGCCAAGAAATCATCAATTTACAGAAAATTAGTTAGTAGTAGGGACAGCACCAGGACTAGTTCTCTCAACTCTCAAACAACATGCTCTAGCACACTTAACATACGTACCAGGCTCATAAGGTACAATCTTTTTAAATTAAATATTTTTCATCACACAGGTATTGAAAGTGGGTATTGAAGTGGTTTGTTCGGATAAATCCAATGTGCTATATCCTGGAAATCAAAGTTTTGAATATGGCACTGTACCAGGTGATAAAAAAGGAGACCATCACAAGGTAAGAGGAAATATAATTGGCATCAGTGCACATGGGTACATAGCAGGCTGCAGTTATGTAAAGTATTTAAAACTCAAATGTCAGATAATAACTGAGAATCTACCTCCAACCAATTGTGTGGTTTGTTATTTTTGTTAAGGAGGCTCCCAACAGGATATAAATCTGGCATCTTTGGGGAGATGTTCTGTCCTTCTGAGCTTGCCAGTTGGGCCTCATTTGTCATTTTGCATCTTGTGCACTAGGCCCTGAAAAGAGTCATTTCTGGAATCATTGGTGGGAGGTGGGGGTGAGAGAATGCAAATACCCGGGTCCCCTTGGACAGGCTGCTTAACTTTTATGAGCCTCTGTTTCCTCATCTAAAATAGAGGGAGAGTTTGGCATGTAACAGACAATGAATAAAAGGTATCATTTTTTCTTTATTCTTATTTTTAGCTAAATTCCATGTCTTCCATTATACATGATGACAAATATAATTTCAGACTTTTGTTATGACAGAAAAATGAAATATAGATTCCTTTATTTTCTGTATTACATCACTTCTAACTTTGTTGATCACTCTTACAATTAGTAAAATAATGTGCATGATGTACAAAAAAGCAGATTTACCATAAAACTGATAAAGCCATGAGTTCTGGAGTTTCTGGGAGTTATGGAGTGTGCTAGATGGGGATGGGAAGACAGGCCGTGCTTGGAAACATTATTATATGTGTCTCTGGCAAATTGCCTAAGGAGATCTCAGAAGAAAGGCACTGGAATCTCTAAATATTCATAATTTGTTGTGATTTTTTTTCTATTCTAAATGTTTACTTTTATACTTAATTTTATATTTGTAATTTTGTGTCTTTTTTTTTCCAAGGATACTCTCAAATTGAATTACTTTAGATTCCACAAAACCTAGATTTACCCTTGAATGTATGTAGAACATTATAATTTGACATTATGAACAAAAACACATAGATAAATCTCAATTCACACAGAAGAGTTTCAGGGGCAGAAGGGTCTCCTAAATTGAATCCTTGAGCAAGTCACTCTTCTGTTTGGGTCT
>NW_012135525.1:1056711-1058612 GCF_000956105.1 Propithecus coquereli
ATTAAGTTATAAACAAATGCTATAAACCAGTAATACCACTCTGAGTAAATACCAAAGAGAAAGTCTTTTACATGTTCACAGGGAGACATGTGCAAAAATATTCATAGAAGCATTGTTTGTAATAACAAAAAAGTAAACAACCTAAAAGTCCAAACAACAAAAGAACAGATTCATAAATTATAGCATAGTCAAAACAGCAGAACACTATACAGCTGAGAAAATAAATGAACCAGAGCTAAATGTATCAACATGGATAAATTTCATAAAAATCATGTTAAGCAGAAAATAGGAATTTACAGAGGAAGACTATGATTCTGGGTCATAGTCGGGCTTTATCTTCACTGAGAGTTTACCAAAACCCTTTGAGGGAGTCAGTGGACCAGGGAACGAATGAGTTCTGAGAAATGTCTCACCACAGCAGGGGCAGTTGGCAGTGTAGTATTGGCCAGGTACTGGGCATCAGGCAGGAATATGGTTTGTATTTGCTACTTCCAGTCTCATCTTGACCAACCTCCAGCTCTCAGAAACAGGTCCAAGCAGCACATACCTATGGGGGAAATGAGTGTCCTCGACTGACCCAAAAAGGAGGGAAAGAGATTGGAACTTCATCTGCACATGACCCAGGAAAGCCAAGTGCAAACAAGCATTAGACCAGGCACACTCAGCCATTTTTGAATTCGAAAAGATGATGACATTATACCTCTTGGGTCTCACTACTCCAACCTGGGCTTTACATTTGGTGCACAGTTGTTATTCTAGCAACTCCCTTCCCCACCATCCTGGGAAGTCCTTTCATCTTTCCCCTGCACTGTATATCCTGTTTTTTGTATCCTGTGTCTTCCTCTTTCTTCATTTACTCACTCATTTGGCTGCCAATATTTTGGGAGCTGAGTGAAAGAAGTTAGGAGGATTCAACAATTAATACATGCATTTATTTAATCCTCTTCTTTAAGGTACTGTATCCACACTCTCAATCAATTGTGCCTGTTCTCCTCCAGTTCACAGACTCTCTGTTTCATCATCTGCAGAGAACAAGCATTCACACTGCAGCTGTGGCGGTGCTGGGTGGATGGGGCTACCTCCCAGGAGTGTGCAGTGCTGGGGGATCCAGGATCCAAGTGCTTCTTCCCTATCCCCTTTAGCTGTCAGCCAGTCCTCCTTACTTCAGCCTCTGTTTCCCCCACCCCCGACCCCTGCACCCCTGATGCCACCAATATTGAGGCTTTTCAGGATAATGTGGTGTAAATCCAGTTCTCATCTTTTCCCAATGTCAGTTTAGGATTTGGCTTTCTGAGATTTACTCAGTGAGTTCCTAATTATGCATCTGCTTTCCACCTTCTAAAATGTTGTGGATTCCCGTTGGCACGTGAAACAAAATACAAACTAAGCCTGGATGTTAAAAGAAGAAATCAACTAGGAAGTGTCTGTGATGTGCAATTTTTAGGTTGCACCATTCGGTTGGGAAGACAATTATATTCTACTTGTTATTGCAGGTTTATGCCTTAAATTAAAAATTCCTCTATGTGTACTTTAAGTGGGAGTTCAGGAAGGATTGAAATTGTATGTGTGTATTCAAACTATCATCTTTACCTGACAGTTATATAACAATATAACTACTGTTTAATTCCTTATATCTTTTATATATCTTAAATATCAGATAATTAGTTAATGAAAAGGTTGAGAAACCACACTATAGCTATGAAGGCGTCGCCCTGCCTCTATATACATAGATACCTTGAAAATTTTGTTTAGAGAGGGCAGAATCATAGAGCCTGAGACCATAATATTCAACCCTCACCCCCTTATTTTCAAGAAGAGGAAACTGTTCAGAGAGTTGACACAATTTGTTCAAAAACATTAGTAGTAGAACTAGAATTATTTGTAAAATCTTCTGATTATGC
>NW_012135525.1:1058662-1060261 GCF_000956105.1 Propithecus coquereli
ACACTAGTAATAGCATGTAACTGCAGAGCTGCTTTATAAGGGCAAGAACATTTCTTCTACTTGTTCTAGTTCAAACTGGCCATGATAAAACTACATGCTGATTTTCATTTATATCACTGCTCAAAATAATCCATTCTGAAAGAGGAAGAGATATTTTTACAGTCCCAATGAGACCAACTAAAATCTTTGTGTAAACCAAGTTGTTTTAGAAAGTATGAACAAAATATTAATAGATGAAACAGTTATAAGAAGTTGATGACAGTTGTTCTCTTCTGAACTTAGATATTTGATAAGAGCTGAGAAGACTTTAAAAGGACAAAAATTGATAATCCGGTTTAGTCCTCAAACACAAGAACACACACACAAAAAATCTGCTCATTGGGACAGAGGGGGTAGGTTGTGGGAAGTACAGCCAAGTAGGTATGATGGAGTTGGGATTTTCTGAGTTGGAAGACACCTTATGGAGCCACTCAGATTTACAGTTTTAAGATTGAAAAGCTGAGGCCCAGACAGAAGAGTGAGCAGCCCAAAGTCACATAGCCAGACAGGGCAGACCTGGAGCTTAACCCTGTAACGAATCTGCCGCATTTTCTCCTTCATCAACCTGAGTTTGTAGGACCATCTGAATGCTTTCACGCTTCAGTGCCCAAATGGGAGCTTATGGCACAAAACATAGAGCAATTTTTGCTCTACCCAATATCAAATTTTATGATAAAGTTACAGTAATTAAGGCCACAGGTATTGTTGCTGATGGGGTTCATAAAATACGACTCCACAATGTGGTACCGCGGCATTTGAAGAAACAGCTAAAGCAGGAAGGTCACTCTCACCTTTCCCTCACCCTTCTCCCTCAGAGCAGGTCATAATACCTTCATTCTAACATCCCTATACCTAGAGGAAAGGAATATCCTTATCTTGACGACACAAAGACACCAAGAAGAATCTGAATAAACAGTCCTTGCTAAGTTCCCCCCAGTTTATAACCATCAGATCATACCCCCTTTGTTCACTCATACATCTGTGCAAGACTGTCTGCTCTTCATCAAACCTAAGCATAAAAACACACGTTTCCCTGTTTCTTTGGGTCTTCATTTCCAAAGGCAATCATGTAAAACTCAAATTAAATAAATTTGTATGTTTTATCATGTTAACATGTCTTTTACTACAGGTGTATCAGCTGTGAACTTTGTGGTGGGTAAGACAAAGACATTACTTTTTCTCCCCTACATTGCAAAGCTAGACAAAGTGATTCGTGGAACACAATAGAGGGCCCAGAAATTAGACCCACACACGTATGGAATCTTGATGCATGAAAGTGGTGATTTTCAGATCACAGTGTATTGAGGGCCAATAATTAGTGGTTGAATAAATGGTTATTCACTACTTCAAACTATACACATACACAAAACAATTCCAGGTCTGTGAAATGCAAAAAAACAAAATTTCAAAACGTTTAGAAGAAAAATATGTTTATGACATTAGGATAGGGAAATATTTCTTAAACAAAACACAAAATCACAAACCATGAAAGGAAAAGTTCATTAATTGAATTACATTTTTAAAATGCATCGAAGGACACATAATATGTTTATATAAGTA
>NW_012135525.1:1062786-1065758 GCF_000956105.1 Propithecus coquereli
GGATTGAAATTGTATGTGTGTATTCAAACTATCATCTTTACCTGACAGTTATATAACAATATAACTACTGTTTAATTCCTTATATCTTTTATATATCTTAAATATCAGATAATTAGTTAATGAAAAGGTTGAGAAACCACACTATAGCTATGAAGGCGTCGCCCTGCCTCTATATACATAGATACCTTGAAAATTTTGTTTAGAGAGGGCAGAATCATAGAGCCTGAGACCATAATATTCAACCCTCACCCCCTTATTTTCAAGAAGAGGAAACTGTTCAGAGAGTTGACACAATTTGTTCAAAAACATTAGTAGTAGAACTAGAATTATTTGTAAAATCTTCTGATTATGCGTTAAACTTTTTTTGCTAAGTGTTCAAAGCCTCCACCTAATACTTTTTTCATAGTAGACTAAATTGTTTCCCCAAATACTCAGTTATTCTGTTTAGTTTTTCCCTAGTGATAACATTCAAATTTCTTTTTTTTCCAAACAGAGGTCTCACATATTTATTACTGAACCAGCTTATTAGAACAGAGCATATAAACAAAGAGAAAAATCACTTTCCCAGTGAAATGTGTCTGACCAGATAGTAGTGACGTTTTCAGCTTGATATGGTAAGATGATAGTGACCTTGATACAGCGGAAATATGTGTGCCATCATCTCGTGTGCAAGTCCTTATAGACCCAGCTTGGTTCTTCTCCAAAGTCTCCTCTCGGAGTTGTATCTGATTTTATTACCAGTTTTCATCCAAATCCACTGGGGAATGGGACGATTTTGCTTTTGTTTCTTAGCCAGAAATCACTTGATTCTGAAAGTCTTGGGAGAAGACATGGTGAGAAACGGAGTCAACCACACACATCAGGATGGCGGAGAAAGGGAGAAAGGGCCGAATGTCTTAAATGTCTCAGCAATCATACCACGAACAAGAGAAACTAAATTTACACACGTTACTTGAAATAGTCATCCGATCGGATATTTTCATGGGAAAAATCTCTTCTTAAATAAGTGACAAATGGGAAAATCTCAGTCAGTTTCTCATGTTTGGTTAATCCGGACTAGCTCACATTAGCACATTAACCAGGGAGATAAAGATGAGATGGTTTTTGCCAAGAAAGACCTGGGTGTTTTCCTGGGTTCAGGGCACTAGACATTGAGTTGCTCATTGTTCCTACAGATGTCTTCAATTTTATACTCAGACTTACATTTCCATTCCCATGGGTGATGTGTTGCAACATCCCCTCTGACTTTCCACGTTGCCTTGGGAACAAAACCATCTAAGGGATTCAGGAAACACACATAAAAAATAAGGATTCAATTGTAAAGGTTCATTCCATTTAAGCAAAGTTGGCTCCTTGCATTTTCTCCTTCGCAAACTAATGTGCACAATAGCTTATAAGGTAATTATTCATTCATTTTAAGACTTCAAGAATAGGGGACTCAGGCAGAATTTTCAAAGCAAAAGAAATAATCAGGTAGTTTTCATATCCCAGAGTTTTAAAACTCTACCAAATAACTCCATAAAAATGCCCAACACATACACATACACACACACACACACACACACACACACACACAAATAGGAGCTACCGGGAAAGTATTTCTGAATACATGAATCTTCCAGAATGTTTTCGCTTGTTATCCTTTTTTTCCACAGAAAAATTTAAAAATCCACTTACTCACTTTCACTTTGGAAATCTAAACCAAATTTGCAATTGCTTGAGTCATGAGGTAATATGTCGTGGGGCTTTATTTTTACCTGTGCCTGCTGTGGCCCAGAACTACCTTTTATGGTGAGGACAGGAGGGTAGATGGCGGGAGCAGCAGCCTGCCATTAAATTCATCTGCTTCTCAAAACCATTAGGACCAGTTGAGAATGCTATAGACTCAGTTCTGTGCTTTCTTTTAGTCCAATGCCTCAGGTTCACTCTAATGTCCCCAATCTCCATCCTTTTCCTGGGAACAGAGGACAATATTCCCTTCATGAGAGCCTTATATACAATATGAAGGAAAAGCAGAAACCAGGGAATAAACAGATGCATGTCTACACAGACTGGCCCCTGCCTGTGTTCTTCCTCCTACGATCTCCATGTTGCTGGAAGAGGTGAAACCAGAAACAATAGCTAATAGTTATGAAGCATTCTCTATAACCTGGGCTCCTTACCTATGCTGTCTCATTTAATCTTTGCACACACTAAAACACTGAGACCATTGTTACCCCTATTTTACATCTGTGAAAACTGATGCTTAAAGAAATTAAGTAACTTTCCCAAGGTCACTCAACCAGCAGATGATGGACCAGATTCAGATCCTGCCAGCCTAAATCCAGCCATCACCTTTAACCAGTGCTTGACTGAGAATTACCCCATAGTGATTGCTGGAACAGCTCCCCCCACGTCAGTGGCCTACTTCTTACCAAACTATAAAAATGTTACCTGTTTTACCTCTGGGCACTATGTTGAGACCAATTTGGATCCTCTATGAAAGAGTTATCATCTGAGAAAATTCTAGTGTGCAAATCATAACAAAGACATTAATACTTTTATTTTCAATCAATTTGATTACGGTATAATTTTTATATAATATGCACCATTTTCTGTTTTATATAATATACACCATTTTTTGTTTTTTTGCTTTTTTTGTGTCTGTGTGTGTCTTTTTTTTTTTTTAATCGAAGCTCCCTTACTGGTCCTGCTTCCATGAGTGGCTGTGACCAGGGGAAAAAGGAAGCGTCATCTCCACAACACTCCATTTATGTACACAGATCTAAACAGACAAGCACAGAGTCACTATTTTGGTTAGAAATTGGCAGCATGGGAAGGGATGGAACAGGTGAGGAGCAGGGGTGTTCTTAAAAAAATACAGCCTTCCCCCAACTGGGGTGCCTGGGGGGACCTTGGTCTGCTTCAACCCAGGAGGAATCAGAAGATCAAAAGCAGTTTGGGAAGGCCAGAACCGTCAGGGATGGAGGGAG
>NW_012135525.1:1069588-1071158 GCF_000956105.1 Propithecus coquereli
TGGCGTATGCCTGTAGTCCCAGCTAATTAGGGGGCTGAAGCAGGAGGATTGCTTGAGCCTAGGAGTTTGAGACCAACCTGGGCAACATAGCAAGACTCTGTCTCTAAAAAAATAAAAAAGAAAAGAAGAAAAAGGGAAAAAAAAAAACACCCCCAAATCCATTTGAAACTGTTGGGAAAAAACCTACATAAAGCTCCTTTAAAGAATATAACATAACCTACAACCAGCGTTATAACCAATGTTTCTTTTATATGTCTACTATTATGTTATGAAAGCATGTTCTTACTATTATAGCAACAAAATCTACTACAAAGAATACTACGATAGGCATCAAGAAACCTGGAACCTTTGTCTCACCTCTGCCACTCACTAACTCTGAAACTCTGAACAAATCATTCATTCTTTACCTACAAAATTGGGATTGTAATAAATGTTTCTCCCTCCTGAGAATAAAAGGAAGATAAATATCTGCAACAGTGCCTTGAGTTGCAACATAAATTCAAGGCGTTATTATTTTTAGTACAAAAAGCCTAGAAATAAGTACCACATTGTCCTAACATTTTTGTTATTTTAATTAGGACAAATTATATGTTTTTCGTGTGGCTTTTATTTGGCTCTTTGTGCAAGAAGTAGACAAAAAAAAAAGTTATGTGAAAAGAGAGAAATAAGAAGAGGAAATAAATGAGACAACTTTGATTAATGTATTATGCTAAAAATTACTGCCAGAAATGAAAAGGCAATTCTAAATTAGATAGCTACGAGACATGAAATCCCCTTCCCGAGCTATTGCAAACCAAAGCCCTGTAAGAGAGAATGAAGCTAAACAAAAAACATATGGCATTGTAAAAATGAAGTATCGGAAAACTCAAATAGCTAAATGGTCTCCATGACTAGAAACAGGGAAGGCACATTAGCTAGTAAGCGGATCCCATTGTCAAGACACAGTATGTAGACCTCCCTGAGGATCAACATGTTCTCTCCTGACTCTCTTGCAGAGTAAAAGGTTGTGCATCAGCAATTTCTGGTCCTTGATCTAATTCTGAAAACTCTGGGGGCCTGGGGCTAACCATTGAATCTCAACAGTCAGTTTCATCTTCTATCACGAAGGACAAGTGCCTCCAAAGGCAAACAACATCAATCTTAAGATTTTTCTATCTAGTTGGTTGAAAACCCATTTAGCACATTTTAGGATTATGAATAGCAGCTATTGTTTATTTTAATGTTTAAAAATACGAGACGATTGAGTACCTTTAGTCTGAAAAAGGCAAAGACTAAGAAGACTCAAAAAAGTTAATGAATTATATGGATAAATTTTTTTAAAAAATCACTTTGTCCTTAACATGCTAGGATAAGAGATTTCTCTTTTGAAACTTGAGTAAGATGCACACAGGACAAACAAAAAGAAGCTCTGTGTTGAACCATGGGATTTATAGGTGTGAGTTATCATATCGCTATCATACAAGTATTACAACTTTCTGATTACTTGTCTGAATTATCAGTTCCTTGAGGGCCGGGTCTTAGTCACTGTTGTGTCTTTAGCAGTTGAGGATTCTTTTTTTTTTTTTTTTTT
>NW_012135525.1:1072044-1086076 GCF_000956105.1 Propithecus coquereli
CCAGCTGCACAAGTTAAACTAAAGCATTTGCAAATGATATAAAAAACAAATCTACATCTACAGAAAATATATAAACAATGTATAATCTAAATTGTGATTAGAAGCCATGGACAGACAAGGATAAACTCTCAGTAGGAGCAATAGTTAAAATGCCTAAGCCAGTCATTCTCAAAGCGTGGTCCCTAGACCAGCAACATCAGCATCACCTGCAAACTTGTTAGAGATGCACATTCTCAGATCCCACTCCAGACCCACTAATTCAGAAACTCTGGAATGGGATGCAGCAATCTGTGCTTTAACAAGCCCTCCATAGTAACCTGATGCATGCTACAGTTTGGGAACAACTGCTCTAATCTATTCATATTATAATCCTTATTTTACCAATGAGGAAACATGAGCTCATACGTAATTCAGCTAATAAAGCATGGGACAGGAGCCAGGCCTTGTGACTCCAAATTTTGAGCACAGTACTGGAAGAAAAAAATAAGCTTAAGAATCAGAAAATCTCTGATTCCTCAGCTTTTGTTAGCTTAGGTAGAAAAAAACTTATTTAGAACTTCTTAGGCCTCAGAGACTTCATCTGTGATATAGGGATAGTAATAATGCACTAGCTCCAAAGATCTTTTGGAGAGAAACAAATTAAACAATGTATGCAACCATGATTTTAGGCCATAAATATTCATAAAATTTTTATCATAATTTCTTCAATGTTTTGATCTTAAGAGAAAACACGTTCTCAGTTGCTATTCCATGTTTCTAGATACAGGATATACAATGAATTTTTAAATACAATCTACTTCTAATTTTGGTTTCTACTTGGTTTCCTCCAAGTTGCAAAATTACACAGGCTATAACTTTACTCAAGACAAAATTATGATGACCCATATTTTTGTATACAGAAAAGGCATGGTGTCATGTGGCATTTTTCTACAAAGGAATCAAGGGATTTTCATTTAACAAAAAATTTTCTCTAGGATGAGATGATGTGTATCTTAGCTTTTAGTTCACAGGAGTGTTTTTCACAAATAAATTACCATTCTACATTTATTTTATACAACTGGCATTTTTAATGTAACATCGTAGCCTAGGTGGCCTTTATATAGTAACCTCATAAACTATATACGTGTTCACTATTTTAAAATCATTTTGTTATGAGGTATTTTAATATCATTATAAATAACTCTGAAACTACAAAAGGATATAAAAAAAGAAAAAAAAATTTAAATGCCTATATTTCTACTACCCAGCAATAGCTGCTTTTAACATCTCGGTTTTCATCTTTCCAGAATGTTTTTTTGTTTTTATTTCAGCATATTATGGGGGTACAGATGTTTAGGTTACGTATGTTGCCCTTGCCCCCCTCCCCCCCAAGTCCGACTTTCAAATATGTCCATCCTTCAAATATGTCCATTGCACTCTTTGTGTATGCAAATACCCGTCTCCTCCTCCCTCCTCCCCCCCCTCCCCAGAATGTTTTATATATGCACAACACACATACATATTTTAACAAAATGGAGTATCGTATTTTACCACTTGTCAGTATATTGTCAAAATATTTCCAGGTAATCATTTCTGCTTCATCAGTTCAAATGCCTACATTGTATTTCATTGGATGGATGGATCAGATGGATGGACGTGAGATTAACCAATCACTTACTGGACATTCACATTTCTCTGGTTATTTCTCTTGTATAACCAATGATTCGATGAACACTGCAAACTGCTCTGATCATTCTCTCAGATAACTTAGAAGCAGAGCTTCTGGATCAAAGAGAAGCATATTTTTAAGGCTTTTGGTTCATATCCCAAATTGCCTTTACAGAAAGATTTTACTGACTTCTACCTTTGCCAGTAGTATATGACTGCCAGTTTTCCAACAGCTTCCTCTTTGGAAAAATATCTTTTCCATGCTAATATGTCAAAATTATGTTAAAATATGTCAAAAATAATATTTTGTTGTTATTTTAATGTGCATGTATTTGATTACTAAAGAGATTGATCATCTTTTCATGTGAGTATCAGACACTGTGGGGTCTTCCATATCCTCTGGCTCCCACCTCTACAGCCACTGACTGCTTACTCAGAGGACCTGTGACTGCTGAGAGTGTTTTATTGGTGTAATAGCAGGGAAAACGGTGCAGGGAAAGTGGGAAGTGCCAGAGAATTAACATCCCCAGGAGATGCCTCAACCAAGTCCAGGGATAAATACCCCAGCTGCACCCTGGATAACTCCAGGGAATGTCTCACACTCTCTCCAACAGTTGCCTGGCAGGACTGAGTCCCAGCTGCCCACAGAGGAAACAGCTTGATGATGTACCCTTTGCTGGCTTCCTTCCCTTTCCTATTTCACTTCCCCACTTCTTATCAGTGTTTTCTAGGGTCATCTCCCAAATAAACAACTTGCATTGAATCCTTATCTCAGGGTCCCCTTTTGGGCTGGGAACCCAAGCAAGATAATATGCCTTTTCTTTTTTCCCTTTATTTAGTTAATTACCTAATCATTCATATATTTTTCCCACTTTGATATTGGAATTAGAATTATTAATACCTATTTAAAATATTAAGAAGGAGAAATATTTCAGAAGGGCAACCCTAATAGATCACAAATCAGGAACTTGATAGACAATTACAGTTAGCATCAAATTCAAAGTGTCTTACCAAATAGGTAAAGATTTGAAGTATTATAAGTTATTAACAATAACTATTATATTCAAAGCTAACTGCCCCCTCTTTATCTTAAATGTGCATATTAAGCTAGAGATTTTCTTGGAGGTATAAATGAACTAAAATGTAGGAAAAGGAAAAAAAAACTAGCAAACTTATGAGGAGAATATTTTAGCCAAGGTGCACTAAATGTGTTGATTGAGTGCTATAAGAAAAGCTACATTCAAAAATGCAAATAGGCTCAAAATAGACTGTGATCATTTGTAGGGAGCAATTAGGGTTCAGTGAGAAGTCTGTTGAGAAGGTTTAAAATGGAGACATATTTGGGGTCAGATGACATTTTCTAGTATCTAAAATCAATATGTTCTTAATTAAAGCACCAATCTCCCAAGAAGACTCTGAAAGGCATAAACAACGTTAAACTAAGCTGGATTAGAGCCCAGAAAGTCAGCTAGACTAGGAGTGCATACAACTAGGTAGAAAAAAAAAAAGAAAGAAAGAAAAGAAAAAAGACACACACATCCCCAAAAACAACTTGCAAAAGCAAATAACGATTTGGAATGGGGGGAGACAGGGAAAGGGGTGCAAACAACAAAAGAAAATTGCCAATTTGAATCTTGCTCTGGGCCAGGAATCAGACAATCACTCCAGAAGAATCTATTTAGAGGCCATTCCTCCAGCTGCACAAGTTAAACTAAAGCATTTGCAAAGGTAACACAAGGACAGTCTAGACAACCTATAATAACTTGCCTCGTATGGGCAATGAAAGATTTTAAGGAGGACACACAGAATACAAATCCACAGGGGTCAGACATAAAAGCCTCTTCAGGGCTGTGACTGCCTCCAACTTTCAAGCTACCTCCAGCAGAGTTAAATGAAAACAATGTGACTCAGTCATTGTACTGTATTTTATCAGGACAGATCCTAATGTTTTCCTGAAATTACAAGATATACTAAGGCTACGTGTCTACACAATAGCAAAACCCAGAAGAAATATAGAATATTCAGTCCAGACTAGAGTCAGTGCAAATGATGGCTGTGGCATCCCGAATCTGGTTGTTTGAGATTTATTAAACCATACAGGCTCAAGAACCCATCAGCTCTGTGCTAGTCTGATTCAAAGAGCTCACAGTCTAATTAGTCAGGAGGAGACTCCCCTGAACATATCCATCTCAAACCAAAGATTTATCTACTTAAATACATTTATTTGATGCTCATCCACACACGTCCACTAAATAAAGACCATTGAGTACATTGTCTGCCTTGCTAGGTACTCAATTCTCCACGGCAGGCAGCACCATCAACTAAACAAGCAAGGACGTTGGGGAAAACCCCATTAAAGCACATTACTACTTAATATTAGTCAGACTTGGTTTTTCTGTGATAAAAAAATACTACCCCCAAATCTCGGTGGATTAATCTAACACAAGTTTCTTTCTTGCTCATACTACCTGTTCCATGTGAGTGAGCAAAAAACATGCTCCACATCACCGAAGTACTTGGGCTGAAAGCTCCACCATCTTGCAGCCGCACTACCTGGAACACGTGGCCAGGAGGGGGCGGTGGAAGGAAAGGGAGAGACTGGGGAATCCCACAAATGTTACCTCTGCTCATGTTTCATGGGCCAGAGTTCACCCCGCGGCTTCTTCCAACTACAGGAGGTTGAGAAGTGCTGTGTCTAAAAGAGGAAAGGGGAGGGGAGGGAACTGGATATTGGAGTCATTTCCACATACACATCATAATGATCTGGAACTTTGGACGATTTCCTAGCACAAAGTTAGGATAGAAACAGACGTTGGGAGGCAAAGCTAAGGATACACAACAAAAGGCATGAGTCAGGGTTCAGAGATCCCAAACCAGGGCCAGGAGTCATCTATGAAGGAGGTGCCAAGGGCTGTAAACAAAGGAGGCAGCAAGCATTCAAATCCCAAAAATGTCTTGTGGCAAAGGCCACCTTGTCATAAAGCTATTTTAATTGACTTTGTTTTCACACAAAGTGACATTTTCCTCAGGCATCTTAAATCTGTCACTTAATATCTGACATCATCCCATCTACATTTCTCAAAGTATGGTCTTTGCATCATAAGGAACAGATATATCTGAGGGGCTTCACAGAAATACAGACTCCTAGGATCTACCTACCCAAGGCTTTATGAATTAGAATCTCTGAACTGGGGGTCCTGGAGTCTGCTTTTTAACAAGTATCCCCAGGTAATTCCAATGCATCCTAAACTTTAGGACTCTGTGTTGTAAACTCCTGTCAGGGCCCAAGGAGAGTGTGAGATCTAACTTGGGTTAAGGCCCTGAGAGAATGCCTACCTCGTTGTAGTCACTAAGAAGAGCCTGTCCAAGTGCAGAAGACATTTAGCAAGGTCAAGACCATGCATTTAGTTTAAATGGGGGTTTTCCTGAGGGAGAAATATTTGGCAGGGTGGAAACTTGGTTGATTTTGAGACCCTGCTTAACTTGGTTTGGGAAGGACTGATTGAACAGAGTAGCTTCAAGGACCACAGAATTTATATGTAGGTCTCCAATGGACTGGCAATGGTGGGGATGGAGAAGAGCCTGGTTTCTATTGCTGAGTTTTGGAAATGGTCAGGTGGATCAGATGTGGGCCTTGGGACTTCCCAGGCACAAGCTACAAGTGCTACTTTGTGCCAGGAGAGGGGTGGGGGTGTGTGAACCCTCTTTGCTGAGATTTAGGGAGGTGGGAGGAGCAAGCTGTCAAAAAACACTGTCATGGCTATTAGAAACTTACTAAATAAATAGAAAAGGACATACTAGGAAATTATAAAATAGAATGATTACACATTTTACAGGAGGGAGGAGTGAAATCAAATGAATGTACCAGAAAGTTTTGAAATATCCACCACTCAGAAAAATTAATGGTGAATCATGGGTTAAAACTTCTTGCTCTGAAATACTGAGAAATTTGATATCCAAACAAAATGAAGATTAGGAATCTTGGGTTGAAAAATAAAAATATAGAAAAAAAGAATGATGATGTGTACGTATATGGAGGGGTATCTCCAAAATGTAAAGCATCTTTAGGCCCTGGGATATTCTTTTACTATCACAGAAGAAATTATTTTGTTTGAATGGAAACATTTATTACCTGCAGAATAGACAAGTCCTCTGTGAGCTCCTCAAACATACAACCAGGAAGTGAGGTATCTTCAGAAGTATAACACCGGGCCCTACATGATATGGGGCCAAAGGTCAACATCCAAGGTCTAGGAGTCAGGGAGAAGTTCAGACCATGGTGTAAGGAGTAGAGACAAGACACTGAGCACATCCCACATGTTTATGTGTTTCAAAACACCACGTTGTACACAATAAATATATACAATTTCTATTTGTCTGCTTAAAATAATTAATTAATTTTTAAAAAGATACTGAGCACAGTGGCTCTCTATAAATAGAATGAATGAATGGTGTCCTACGACCAGGAACAATGCTATTCTTCAGGGTCATCAACATTAGCAGCTATTAATATGCACTCTGCAAATCTCAGTGGCTTAACAGTAAAAATTTATTTCTTTCTCACCTCCTTGCCCAATACAGATTGGAGACTGTCCCCCAGGCAGTGACTCAGATCTGGGCTGCTTCTGTATTAGGGCTCTGCTACCCCCAAGTGCCTCTTTGATCATAAGTCAACCATCAAGTAAAGAGAGAGAGCATGGAGGTTCACTTAGGATGTTTCAAAGACAAGCCTGGAAGTGGTGTACATCAAAGACACCAACCTAACTGTAAGCAAGACTGGGACATGAAATGTCTATGTGCCCAGGAGAATAAAATGGGGTCAGTGAGCATCTAGCCCATCTCTGCCACACCATGACTACTAATCAATGATCTGCCTCTGTCTCAGTTAAAATCATAAGCCTAAAGTTTTTAAAGCATGTTTTACAGTGTAGCTCCTAAAATGTATTATTAAAAACTTCAATAAATATTTGAATATCATTACTGGAACAGCTAAAATTCTCAATAAAACTTTCAGAAATGCAGAACACTATGGTAGCATGTGAATTCAAAAATAAGTATTCAAAGTTCAGAATGGCTAAGTATGGCAATTCCATTCTGGAATTTGGGAGAGTGGCTAAGCCTGTATTCTTACAATATGTCCTATGAGCCCATTTTTGGAATGCGTATATGACAGAGAGCAATATGCATTATGTTTGGGGTATAAACTCCAAATTTTATTTATGAACTTTTAATACATTTATAATTCCTGATCCATTCTAACATTGTGTCTCTCTGCACATTTATGGCAGACTTAGAAAATTTGCTGACTAATGACAGCTGGTTTTGAATATTTCTGAGGTATCCTCTCCATTTTATATACATTATCATTGTGCCTTGTTTTCATATTCTTATTTGTTAACCCTAGATTCATAGTGTTCATTTTGTTGGGATATCAGCACTTCCTCTCAGTATTCTAGAACAAGGAATTCCAACCAATGATTTATCATTAAATGTTGTGAGTTGTGGAGATTTAAAAACTTTCTGGTGGCCAGGCACAGTGCCTCATACCTGTAATCCTATCACTTTGGAAGGCTGAGGTGAGAGGATCGCTTAAGGCCAGGAGTTCAAGACCAGCCTGGGCAATGCAGCAAGACCCCATCTCAGCAAAAAAATTTAAAAATTAGTCATTCGTGATGGCACGCACTTGTAGTCCAAGCTACTCAGGAGGCTGAGGCAGGAGGATCGGTTGAGCCCAGGAGTTGGAGGCTGCAGTGAGCTGTGATGGTGCCCCTGCACTCCAGCCTGAGTGACAGAGCGAGACCCTGTCTCAAAACAAAAAGAAAAATAAAAACAAGTTTCCGGTGTGTGCATTTTGCTTTCACCCCTCTCCCTTCCTTCCTTTCTTTCCTCTTATTGAGTATGTAATGGCTCTGTTTTATAATTACCTGGTAGGTACTTTTATTTTTTAGAATTTCCAATAGCCATGACAGCATTTTAAAGCTTACCCTAAGGGAAGCTATCTAAACATGAAACAGATGAATAAATATATTTTGGGCAAAATAACTTTCAGATACGAGAGAGAAAATTAGAGTAGGCATATGTTTATGATTGGGAAAGTATGTCTGTCCAAATGTATGGGAAAGGCTTAGTATGGAGAATGGACCGCTGTTCAGAGGGTACTGTCTTGTTGTTATAGAAGCAACTGGGAATTCTGGGATGACCCTCAACCTCTTTGGCTAACAAATTATCCTCCACTAGATGCCTGGGGTTGGACACAATTGATGCCAGGTGGGTAAAAGAGAAAGCTGATTCCATTTACTTTACCACCTCATTTATTTCTGGGGCAAGACAGACAAGCAAAAACGGTATATATGTCTCAACATCAAATGATCATCGTTTTTCATTTGTTTGCAAGGCTGTCTGTGGATATTGATATCGAAAGCATCTCAAGATCTAAGTAAGAGCAGCCCTTTATACAAGAAATGAATGTAAACCATAGATTAGAACCAGTGTAGAAAGCATTAATACTACCATATTTCAAATAACAAACAGAATGTAAAACCATGAAAAGAAAAAAAAACTTTTAGAGGCCCTCATCCATGAGATCTTATGTTAAAGTGAAAAACAGTCCTACTATTTCAAGTCAATAGCTTTGGTCAATAACAGCCTTTCATATAAATCATATTTTTTTCCCCTCTGTGAAGGTTTTTATTTTGCATTTGTCATCCAATCTATTGTATTGATAGTCATTTAAAGCTGACTTATTTTTCTCCTAAAATAGAGTAGTGAGTCATCTTCATGTAATGGTGGAGCCCTGCTAGCCTGGAACTGCTGCATTCTGATAAGTAATGTGGCCTTTGACCTCTAACCACTTTTGGAGAGTGACCAAATCAAGATAGAAAAGTCTGATCTTGCTAAAGACCACATAGGAAGTTCTTGGCAAAGTCAGATGAGAAAATAGAGTTCATGAACTCTCAGTGCCAACATTTTAACTACTGCCTTTGTCCCTTGTTTTGGGAACCCCATTAGAATTTTAAAAAGTAGAAAATCCTGGAATTTTGCTTACTTTTTTCCATAACCAATTTAAGGGAGTGATGGAAAGAGCTCTACACTAGGAGTCAGAGACTTAGCCTCTTTTAAAAACAGTAACCAACGGAAGATTTCAATGAACTCTTTTGACCCATCACTTAGCTTTGAGAATCTTAAATTCATAGCCGATCTCATTTCATCTATATTAAACTGAATTCCTTTCTCCCATGTAATTTTGAAGCAAATATCACACATCATACCATGTCATTTCATCCATAAATATTTCAGGATATATCTGTATCTATATCTGTATCTATCAATGCCATTATCATATCTAACACATTTCCTAATAATTATTTAATGTCATCAAATATACAATGTTCAAACTTCCAACTGTCTCATAAATATAATTTTTAACAGTTTGTTTGAATCAATATTCAAATAAAGCCCACTTACTGTGATTCAATACATGTTTCTTAGGTTTTTTAAAATTTCTAGGCTTTCTCTCCATATCTTCTTTCTTTCTCTTTCTCTCTTTCTCTCTCTTTTTAAATAATTTATTTGCTGAAGAAATCAGGTCATTTGTCCTGTAGACACAAATGGGATTTTGCTGACTGCAACCCTGTGGTATTGTTTAACATGTCCTTCAATTCTCTGTTTTTAAGTTGGTAATTGAATCTAAAAGGTTTGAAAAGATTCAGATTTGGTTTTCTTTGGCAAGGGGACTTCATAGATGTGGTATATTTCCAACATTCTTATTTCTGAGATCTCCTGGCTCTATTCATCTCCCTCACTTCTATCTGAAACTTCTCTTTCCTTCCTCCGTTAGCTCTCTGTCCTGCTCAATTTGGTCCACTCCCAGTAGTTTTTTCTCAATATGGAGCTTTGTCTTGAAAGAAAGCTTCTGCTGGTTACTTCCAAGAGTTCATAAAGCTAAGACTATTCCATCCTTTTCAGACCTTGTCATTGTATTGTCCTGTCATTTACCTACAAATTGGCATCTGCACAAATCCCCCTCAGGTTAACCAGTTTTCAAATTGGCTAACTGCGCTTTCCATTGAGTATCTATTGGTGATTTTGAGATTCTACTCTTCTCAGATCTATTAGATACCCCGATGCTTCTTTCCATATAAATGCTGATACCATGCAGGTCTTATAGTTGCCAGTAATTTGTCCCTATCTGCTTATACTTTGGGGTTATTGGCAATACATTTTCACTTTGTTTTGATGCTGTCAATTTGTGTTGGTTTTGCTATCCTAGTTCTATATATTTTTACGGAGGATGGGTGTAGTTATGGGGTATTTAAGAACTAAAGAACTATTTCACTATTCCTACCATCTTACCAGAATTCGTAAGATTTGTATTTTAAACCTAGATGAAGTACCAAATAGCTGGAGGAAAAGCTACTCGGGGAAGGAATTAGATTGTCGATAATCTCCTCCTAGCTCTAAGCATGAAATTATTTGATGATTATTATTAATTATTTAATTTCAAAATTATTCTAATTTTTACTTTTATTTTCATTCCAATAGCCCATCCATTCATTCTAGAAACTAGCATTTATTTAGCTTCTATTATGTGCTAGGTGCTGGTTTTTATAATGATCAACAATCCATAGGCCTTGTTCTCTAGGAGTTCACAGTCCAGTGGAGGAAATAGATGAATGTAGACAATTATAATACAACATGACTTTATGTTGTAGTAAAAGTAAATAAATGTTTCTATGGGCATATGAAGAGAGTATCCAACTTTGCTTTGTGGAGTATGACAAAGGCTTCAGAAAAGAGACAGTGCTTGACATGAGTGCTAAGGGATGAAGGTCACCAGGCAGAGGAAGTCAAGAACTTGTTCTCCCCTGACTACCAGAACCTTTTCAGAGGCCACCTCTGCAAATAGTTCCAAGCTTTCTGTCTGGTACAACTGCTGGGGTATTAGGACACAGATGAAATTTACTAAGTCAGGGAAGGTATAAAGGGGGTAAGGAGAAGAAATTATGTTGTAGAATGGGAAGAGGATTTCAGTTTTTACACGTTGTTTGCAATGTCTTTGGGATATCCAGGCAGAAATGTTAAATATTTGGCAGACAGCTGGAAACATGGTCTAAAGCTCAGAAAAACTGTCTGACCAGGTTGATTTACAATACACCAGCAGGTCGTACTGAAGTCCTGTAAGTGGATGAGACCCCTTCAGGGTAGAATGAGAAGAAAAGGGGCACTAAGACAAATCCACCACCATATTTAAGGGGTGTGCAGAGGAAGAGAAATCTACAAGGGACACTGAAAGGAGCAGAGAAGTAGGAGATGGCATGGAAGCCAAAGGACGGAAGAATTTTAAAGAGCACACAGAGAGGTCCAGGAAAATATCAACTGAAAAGTAACCTCTGGGCTTTTCAATTAGGTAGCCTTGACGACCTCAGCAAAAGCTGTTTCTTTCTGCTTAAGAATGTTTTTTGGAAAAAAAGGGGGGAAAAAGATGTTTTGGCATGTCGGCAAGGATAGAAGCTATATTTCATGGATGCAGAGTGTATGGGGAGGTAAGGAAATAGAGACAGAAGAGAAATTACTCTTTTCAAAAAGTTTCATAGGGTCTGGCAGCATCAAAATTCAGTATTATAGATTGTGTCCCATATGTAACATAAAATCAACCAAGCAATAAGTATTCATTGTGAGCTTATTATGTGTAGGCCATTGTGCCAAAGTACTGTGAGTGTAAAAAAGATATTTATGATATAGTCCTTGCTAAAAAGGATACAATTGGAAAGGAGAAAGTATGCAAATTCATAACTGCATTTTCAAAAGAAAGCCCTTCAGAAATCCTAGTAATCAGATTAAATAAGGCATTTTTAAAAAATATGTTGGCCTTTATTACCTTCTCAAAAATTGTACAAAGAATATATGTGCATGATTTTTAAAAACAAAGAAAATGTATGCTATTAAAAAAAGAAATATAAATCTTGTATATGAAACAAAAGGAATTCTGTGAATGAATATATTTAGAAATCTTTTGATTAGGAATATAGCACAAGACTCTTGTATCTATGCATTATAAAAGATCTCAGGTTCAGTCCTTCTGCATGTAGAAAGGATAATTATGTTATTTTGCCAGCCACAGGTAGACGAGTATGGATTCAGTACAGTGTTTGCAAAGTATTACAATAAGTGCATTCCTTATTAGCAGTTCAACAAAATCAGCAGTGGCCATTGCCATTGTAACTTCCAACGCAGGGGTCCCCTCCTCACCCTGTTCCCTGTCCCTTGACCTTCAGTGAAGACTTTTCACATGTAACAAAAGTACCCTCATTGTTCTAGAAATGGTTTTTCACTATCCTGTTTTTCATCAGCTTTCTCATCAGAGGCTACTTCAGATTCAAGTGGAGAATAAAACTGACCACCAAAAAGACTGTCAGACTATATAAGGGCTCCCTCTTCACAGCATCGTGACCTGTGAGAAGTGTTTTGCTGTCTCTCATGGCAGCACCAGGAACCAAGGCTCAACACGGGCAAATAAGAATGAAATGATGGGAGCACAGAGACAAAAATACGTGCAGTGTATCTACATAAGAGGAGTAATTGTCGGACAGTACCATGTCTTCTCTAAACAAGAAATGTTTCTATTAACATTCAACTCCATTATCCACAGTAGGGTTACAAATAAGAGATCAAAGGTAACAAACAAGCAGAAAGACCTTAAGCAACACTGAATACACCTGTCTTTTCCTTTCCTTCCTAATACTCCTGGCCTTGACTTGTGTAGGGCTGATGTAACAGGCACTGTGCCAGGCTTAAATGCTGTTACTCCCACAGAGAGGATTCTCCATGTGTTCTGGCAGGTGATTTACACCTGAGGGAGAGTTAGGGGAGCTTTTTCCCTGTTCCCCATTCCCTAGATGGTGCTCAGATTAACCTTTATCAATGACTCAGGGCCAGTGACTGCAGGTGGACCAGAGAGTGGGCCTTCTTGGGCAGCAGGATGGGCCCAAATAGGCCTTTCAAATATACTGGCACAGTGAACTCCAGGTTCATTTGTGAATTATACAATAACCTTGTTTCCTCTAGGGCCTGAGACCAGATGGTTAAGTAAATAAATAAGTTACAACCAAGTCTGTTCCAATGTTATGACTGTGGAATTTGAGACAATTCCTTTAATCAGCCATCCAAAGAGTTCAGTCCCCTTTGTATCCTGACCCAGAAGTGGGTATCATTCACCATGACTTTCAGAGTCCTTTGGTGATAAGAGATTTTCAGTATCAGTGAATATAAATTTAAGTTTTATTACTGAATTTTCTGGAGATAAATTAATGAAAGCCTCTGGGTCCCATTTCATTCTGGAAGTAACTGCTGACATTTAGGAACTGTTGAAGGATTTGGGAGAAAAATATCAAGTTATATCATTGTTGAAGTTTTAAAATAGAGATTTCAAAATAAACCAACTTATTAGAATTCAAAAGGGAACTTCAAAAGTGAAACCCTCAGCCCACACCTTTTTTTCAGACTGCCAGATGTTCTTTATCTTCCTTTCACATTAAAAAATATCAAGTACTTAGAAAGGCAAATGTTCTACTTCTATAATTATTAGGGACTCAAAGATGAATATAGCCATTAAACAAACTATAATATAATGGCTGACTTGAAATTGCTAATGAAAAAAAAATCTTATGAACCCAAATCGCACTATTAGAATAAGGAAATACTGTTTTGGGGTTGATAATCGATGGTACATTAGATTAGAATCCTGTATTACCGAATCCATTGGCTCTTGAGAAAGCAGTTGAGCAATAATCAGAGATCTTAGTGCGATAAACAAGGATCTATTCTAGATCAGCAGTTGTAAACTCCAGGTATACATTAAAATCATGGGAGATAGGGGCATTTAAAAAATACTGGTGCCCAATCCCCACCTCAGAGATTCTGATAAGACTGGTCTATGGAGGTCTATTGCTGTAAGATCAAACTTTTTCAAAACTACTCCCACCCCCAACCTCCCCATCCAGGTGTTTCTAATGTGCAATCAGGCTAAAAACTTGTCTTAGTTTGTTCGGGCTGCTATAACAAAATCATAAACTGGGTGGCTTATAACAACGGAAATTTGTTTCTCACAGTCTAGAGGCTGGGATGTTCAAGATCAAGGAGCTGGTAGACTCTGTGTCCGGTGAGGGTCCACTTTCTGGTTCATACGCTATGTCCTCACATGGTGGAAGGGGTGAGGGAGCTCTGTGGGGTTTCTTTTATAAGAGTACTAATCCCATTCATGAGGGCTTCTGCCCTCATAATCTAATTACCTCTCCAGGTATTTAGACTTCCTAATGCCATTATCTTGGGGGTTAAGATTTCAACATATGAATTTTGGGGGGACACAAACATTTAGACCATAGCACTT
>NW_012135525.1:1086881-1091718 GCF_000956105.1 Propithecus coquereli
GTCAAGACCATGGACTCTGGAATGAGATAAACCACAGTCTAATCCTGACTTAAACATTTACTACCCATGAGGCTTCTCTGAATCTCAACTTCTTCATCAGGAAAAATAAGGGTATTATAAGAGCATGAGTTGTAAAAATGCATGAAAGCAATTTATCTCCTACTCATATGGCATTAATTGTTTCCAACCCTAAGAACTAAGGAAAAGGAGGGTGAACTCAGACTTCTCTTTTAAAAGTGTTAATAAGCAAACAACAAAGTTGTTTAAAACAGTCAATTTTCTACATTAATTCTTCCACATATATTTCAATGGCTGGCATCCTGGGGTAGGTATTAAATAAGATAATATATGTGAATCATTTAGAGCGATGCCTCGCATATGGTATACATTCGGCAATATAAGATTTGTTGCAATTATTATGCATTACTTAGTGTTGCTTAATGAAGCAGATGGATGTTTTTGTTTTTTCCAGTAAGGTAGTTGTGTTTGCATCCTAAATAGTTTGTATTATGTAGAACATTCTTCTGTGGAGTCTAAACCATTTCAGAGTCATAATTAGTAATATTATAAATTAATCAGGCAGTCAGCATATATGTGTGCAAAATTGCAAAGGAAGAAGACAATATCCTTATTCTCCCCAAACCCATAGCTTTGTGAAAACAAAAGGAAGAAAATGAGCTCTGTCAGTCAAGTGAAGTACCAGGCTGATCAACTCATTGAGTTGCTGTCATATTTGGTGCTAACCATCCCCCATGTTACTCACTCTATTCCTCAGACATGAGCTAGGGGAAATTAGGGGAATTAGGAGAAATATTATAGTATCTGCAGATTTGACACATCAGTTCCATTTTTATTGTATTTCTGGAGAAGGAGAATCAATTCTACCAAGAAAAGAAACATGTTGATGTCCTTACCTATCAAATAAGCTGACTTTCTGCCAAATGGATGTGATCATAGGCCAAGGGTGAGCCTTCCAGTCAAGAAACCAGCAAAGGACAAGATGACACCAGGCTCACTTTATAGGCCTTGTGTTTGATTAATAGCACAGTTAGAGATTAAAGAAGAAAAAAAGATTGTACTGAAATGATGTCATTTACTTAAGGGGAAAAAAACTACACTGCAGCCTACCTGTAGTAATATCAAGGACACAGATGAAAAAAAAAAGATATTCTAGACCTAAAAAAGCAAATTTACCATCTTCATTCTTTTTCTCAATTACTTTATTTTTGCAATCAAAGTTTGGAGCTATTCTGTTTTATTTTTGTGAAAAATTCCTGCATATTGTGACTGCCTATAACTTCATTTGAGGCAAATGAAACTTTCAAGTAAAAAGGTGTCACTTTACTCATTTATTTCATTCCACAAGTATTTATTATAAGCCTACTGTGTACTGGGCACTATACTATTGGAAATATGACAGGGTCTTTGCCCCTCACAGACATTATAATCCAGTGGGGTGGGGGAAGAGACAGTGAACAAACTAAAAACCTAATAAAATAACAGAGATGATTAATGAAGTACAACGAAGAAAGTAAATACAAGACTGTGAGACAGAATAATGGGGCACCTGCTTTAGATGGGGCAGAGGGATCATGGAAGCCCTTGCTGAAAATTTTCATCCCCATGGCAGACATCGGAGATATTCAAGCAAAAGGTGACACATTCTGATGTATATTTAGTCTGTGCATGCATTTGATTGTATCTTTCAGAAAAACCCAGGTTTCCTACAATAAGTGTGAAATATCAGAGTAGTGTCAGTATTAGGAAGGACTCAAGCATAAATAAGATTTTTTCTTTCTTGCTTGATTTAATTCTTAACTATTTGTGGACTCCCAAAGGCAGCAGATGTTGGGCCAGTGAAGGAGACTAGAGGTGTAACACTAAGTCTGCCAGTAGAACAATCTAGGAAAAAGGCATTTAGATGTAAGACTTTTTCCAGACTGGCCTGGATACTTAGGTCTAGAATGAGGTGACATCTTGAAAATGTGGTCCCATGTTGGAAAGACACTCCATGGCTGTAAGCCTCATAAAGTCACTAACTTCTTCCAGGATCTTTCATTATTGGCATGGTAGGATATAGAGTCAGAAAAATGTAACCTCAGGGTTAGAAAGAAACCTAGAGCAGTGTTTTTGAAACACAAGATCACCCTGAGATCTTGTTAAAATGTAGATGATTCAGGTGGGGCCTGAAATTCCATACTTCTAACAAGCTCCCAGGTGAAGCCCTATACCTTGAGTAGCAAAGCAGGATATTGTGTTAAGCCCTGTCTTTGCCCCACCCCCACCACCATCCAAATCTGAGTCTTCTAGACTAAGTAAGCTCCATGAGCTTGTGGATCACTTCACGGAATGCTCCACTGTATCAGCTACCTACTGAGAACATTAGTTGATGTTCAAAACATTTGTGGTGAATAGGTCAATGAATAGGTGAGTGGATGAATGAATACCCTTAAAAAATATTTACCAGCCTCTGATGAAGACATCTCCACCTCAGAATTATCAACTAAGAAAGTGTTTTTTGGACAGTTCTGATCATTGGAAATTTATTTATATGGAGCCAACATCTTTCTATGATTCAAATCATTGGTCCTAGATCTGCTCATGGCAACCTTCTTTTTTGACACAATCAGGACCGGTAATTGCTCAATTAACAATAAAAATTCATTTAAAGTAAAGGGTCATGTTTTAAAAAGATACTTACATTGAACATTTTATTTGAACTTAAAACGAATGTACGTTGATTTACCAGTCTTCTCTGTAGATGCAAGGTTGGGAACGTGAATCCCTTGGTGAACTTTGTCAGATTGTGTTGTCTGTCAGCATAAACCACACCTACAGTGACACATCGAGCACACGTGAAACAATGCAGGAATAGAACGTAAGTGCTCAAAGTGGAAAGAAATAAAAACTGTCTTGGACCAATCTGCAAGGATAAAGCCCATTCCAAACAAAGGCATTGTGTTGTGGAAGGTGAAGCAAAAGCTACAGATAGCAAGAAAACCTGGCAGCAGTGGCCACACAGCCATGTAGATGAGATTTCTCTTTACTTCCATTTCTCATTACCTGCATCAGGTGAGGAAAGCACTCACATTGTTTTCAGACTGTGTTACATATATTACAAGTACTAATCAAAAAATAAAAATAATCCCAAAGCCCCTAAAGATTGGTTTTTAGTTTTCCTGTCATCTAATAAAACATTTCAAGATATATCATGGAATGCTCAGACCCTTCTGTGATTTCTAGATTGAGAATCAATTTTTATCTCTGTCCTAAAATGTCATTTTCCTTGGATTTCTGGATCATGTTTTCCTTCTATAGTTTTATTCAAAAAGAGTTCATCTATCTGTTAATGCTCAACTTAAAATGTAAAGATTGAAAAGATATTTTCAAGTATGTATTTGTTTTTAAAACATGGTGAAATATTTTATTTAACAGGTAGCACCTATCCCAAAATATGCATCTTTTCACAAAGGTTATAATAACATATGTGTACAGCACAATGTGTTTTCACATTCATTATCTGGCTTATGTCTCAAAGCAACCATGGGAGGACGATGGTATCTTTTCCATTTTGAAGAAGACAAAATGAAACTCAAAAGTAGTCAGTGACTTGTAGTATTAATATATATATTAATAGATCACCCAGTGGGAAAGTGGCAGAACTAGGGCTAGAAGGAACCTAGCCCTTTGGTTCTTTGGTGCTTCTTTTAAATCTCCCAATAGTCTCAACAAAGGCCAAAGAGCAGTGAAAGGGGGTTCTATCCTTTTACCCCATGGCTGTGTGATGCCCGAACCTATTGAAATGTGAAACAATATTATTATTTATTTGAGTTAAAGACTCTCTTCTTCCTTCTGAGAGTGTGTGAAAGGCTCCCAGATTAAAATAAAATCAAATTAATTGGGAGGTCTCTTTTATTTTTTATTAGTTAGCTTGTTTTAGGATTTTATAACATATCTAGAAGTGGTTCCAGGCAATATCACAGGGTGTTTTGAAACTAGGACAGAGAATCTCTATCTGATGTTAGCTTAGTTTTCAGGATTGGCATAATTGAAGCATGGCATCATTACTGCCTTATGGTAAATAATCATCTCTTCACTTTGCTATAGCATCATATCCATTTAAAATTATAGGGCTATTTAAGAAGTAAACTACAGGCTGGTCCAAGTGCAGTGGTGTTTACAACTAATTGGTCACAGCCAGTTATAGATTCCTTTGTTCCTTCTCCACTCCCACTGCTTCACTTGACTAGCCTTAAAAAAAAAAAAAAAAGTAAACTACAATGCAAATTTTTATCTAGGTCAATGGATAAATACAGAAGACCACAAACAGGGGGAAAAAGTATTTTCAGCAGCCCTGAATCATTCCCTGATTTGGATCAGTCTTTGGTAACAACTTTAATGATCTTTCTTGACACTCAAGGTGGGAAATTCAAAATTCAGAGGGAAAAATATAAGAGCAACCCTATGAATCATTTAGTGTAAATTCAATTTAAATTTATTCCACCTCAGGGAAGTTTCATTATTAATATAGTCAAAAGAGATGGCCCTATTCTGCCTATAAAGAACATTCCTCATATCTCTACTTATAAGAAAAATATAATCTCCAATTGTATACATAATCCTTGAAGATTCAACTATCAATAACTTTTTTGCAACTTCAAGTAAAGAGTAAAATAAGAAAGGCCTGAGAAATTCACATTTCTCCAGAAGCTTTTAGTTTCGCTCTCAACTACTATACATGTCATTTCATCTGTAACATGGACACACTTGGTGAACTTTTCGTGACCCATATAATTTTCTTCTTGGCCAAGATGACCTTCTTTTTTTTTTTTTTTTT
>NW_012135525.1:1093373-1094745 GCF_000956105.1 Propithecus coquereli
AGAATGGGCTCAGGGTGGCTCATGCCTGTAATCCTAGTACTCTGGGAGGCTGAGGCAGAAGGATCGCTTGAGGCCAGGAGTTCCAGACCAGCCTGAGCAAGAGCAAGACCCCGTCTCTACTAAAAATAGAAAAAAGTTAGGCATGATGGTATGCACCTGTAGTCCCAGCTACTCAGGAGGATGAGGCAGGAGGATCACTTGAGCCCAGGAGTTCGAGGTTGCAGTGAGCTATGATGGCTCCACTGTACTCCAGCCTGGGCAATGGAGTGAGATCTTGTCTCAAAAAAAAAAGTGAGGGAAACAGACTTTGAGTATTAGAGGATTGGGACTCAGAGTTCTGTTTTTGACATGACATATTTAAGATACTTATTAGCTATCCAGCTGAAGATGGAGATTAGTGTTGGAATTTGGGGCCAAAGCGTCAGATAATTAGAGCATGTAGACCTCTCTGCATGCACTGAAATCCTTTGACATATGATGCACCCATGACATGATGGCTCGGAGTTCAGAAATCAGGTAGGAGAAAAGAGTTTCTCACATATGAGTGCTTGTGGTATAGACACCACAGTTCATATTTCCTATTTCTGGCTATGCTTACTTGCCTTTAAATCACAGAACCACTTGGGAATACCTGGTTTAGAATTCTGAGGGTTGATCAGCCTGGCTTCAGAAGGTGAAGGAGGCAGCCAGATGGACTGCTCAACCATCCCTGACAGAGTCTCGAGTGCTATGTAAATGTCCTTGGAGGGTTTAGAGTTTCCATATTGAATCTCTCTTAGCTATCATGGCATTTCTCTTCCTCCAGGGGCAGGGAGAGCTGTCAGATCTCTCTCACTGCACATATTTGATTCATGATCATTTAAATGACTAAAATTTACACATCAGCCTCCTCTTCCTCCTCCAAGTTGGTCCCCAATGATCCTTACCTCCTTGTATTTAGTCTTTGTGTAGTCTCCACCCACATTGAATCAGGGCTCAGAACTGCTTCAAGTTACCAATAGGTGAAGATGAATGACATTTAATTTAGGCCGTAATGGCACTGCAGCCTCTACCTTGCTGTCTTGGACTGTTGCCATATTCTGAGGATACTCATGCAGTCCTGGAGAGTTCATGTGGAAAGGAACTAAGACCTCCCACCAACAGCCAGCACTGCCCTGACAGTCATGTGAATGAGCCCCCTTGGAAGTGGGTCCTCCAGCCTCAGTCAAGCCTTCAGAATGCTTCGCTGACATCTGACTACAACCTCCTGAGATGCGCCAGCCAGAACCACCCATCCGAGTAACTCCAGAATTTCTGATCCTGAGAAACTGAAAAATATAAATGATTAATATTATTTTAAGTTTGGGGTGATTTGTTATGCAGCAACAGATAA
>NW_012135525.1:1096701-1098543 GCF_000956105.1 Propithecus coquereli
AGGCAGAAGGATTGCTTGAGCCCAGGAGTTTGAGGTTGCTGTGAGCTAGGCTGACGGCATGGCACTCTAGCCCGGGCAACAGAGCAAGACTCTGTCTCAAAAAAAAAAACAAAAAAAAACTAAGCCCCAGAGAGGCTATTAACCAGCTTCTTTTCCTTGAACAATTTACCAAGCGGGTTGAACTGTTTTCTGAGGTCTCTCAGAAATTCGTAAAATTCCTTTATTCCAAGCCATTCAGGCAAGATCAAATCAGTGTGAGAGATACAGGAAGCACACACGTGGAGTCAGTAGATCTGGATCTTGGCTCCACCATTGGCTGGCCTTGAATACTTGGAGGAATCATTTAAACGTTTCAAACCTCAGTAGCCTCAATCTTTAAAAGGAAGTTGTTAACATACATCTGATAGAATTATTTTGAAGGCCAAATGAGATAAAATATGTAAATCACTTATTTACCCTGGGACCTTAATTTAGTTAGTATATCTTCCCAGGCCCGGGGGTCCCATGCATAACATGCATAACAGGCAGGAAGTAACTGCACTTTTGGTAGCGTCCAGTGATGCTGTGTTGTGCGCCACCCCCTGCCCCCTTCAGGACTGCAGCACTCGTTCTCCAGCTGCCGGGGGTTTGTCAGCTAACCCTGCTCAGCCTAGTCCCTCTAGAGAACTGCTTGCCGCCAAAGGCAGCTTATTCAAGGTCATGTCCCCTTCCCAGGAGGTAGCCCATATTCAGTGACTGTCAAAGCAGGGCAGGACGGGCCCTCTTGCCTCAATTTGGGGAAAATATGAAGAGCTACCGCAGTCCGGAGCTCCGTCTGAGATTGGCGGGGCTCTTTGCTTCAACACTCCAACCTCTCACCTTGTTTCCTTCCGTTTCTCACAGATGCTGATCCTGAGAGCACCACCCGCAGAAACTTTTTGCATGCAAATGTCTGTCTCAGAATTTGTTTTCTGGGAATCCAACCATCGTGTTGCAACTTGATGACAGTGAGATAACAGATAAGAAAATGCTTTGAAAACTGTAATGTTATCGGCAACATTGGATACCATTTACCACAGCATAATGAGAATTATCTAGAAAATATTGCTGTGTTTTTTATCCCTCCCATAAATTGTGTTCCTCTGCCTCCAGTCTACCACTACGGCCCCAAGGATGAGAAAGGACAAATGCCACCTTGTACAGAAGCAGGATATGAGGTAAGAGTAGACCCTTCTAGTCAAGAAAGGAAAGTGTAGGGAAATTTTCAGTTGAGGGAGAGAAGAGGAGAGATTAGCAAAAGGAGGTCAGATGCTGGTGTCCACACTTTACCCCTCTTGAGGTGGGATCTGTGTGAGGAAGTGATAGAAACATCCAAATAGGTTCAGGCAAGACTGAGAACCTGGGGACTAGTGGCTGGATTCTCTGGGAATAGGCAGAGGGAAGCTGCAAGATAGGAGAAGCCTCATTAGCGTGGTGTGGCTAGAAGCAACGGCCAAGCATCGGCAGAAAGAAGTCCGGATAGATGAGCCCAGTTCCCATGCCTTGCATGTGACGGTGTTTAACAGGCAGTGCAGAAACTCAAGCATGCCCTCTGCTTCTTCCAGCCAGGGAGAGGACAGGATACTGAGGATAGGAGCAAGCCGCAGAAGCCTGGGGTTAGGAAGAAGAGGAAGGAAGTCCACAAGGCCATCAAAGCACTAAAGACTGCTGAAAATATGACACACTGACTTCAGAGAGAAATCTTGATGAAATAATCCCAGCCTGGAAGAGGGTCTTAAGATTGCACAGTAGTCAGGGAGGTAGAAAAAAAGCACTGTATGTCGAAGTGTGGAAATGTTTTCCTTGTAAGAATAATTATTAAAA
>NW_012135525.1:1098593-1099150 GCF_000956105.1 Propithecus coquereli
AAAATATTGCTGTGTTTTTTATCCCTCCCATAAATTTTTTTATGTCACAAAGAGTTCTGAAGTTCAGAGGAAGGAACTTTGCTATTTCCTTTACACCAAAGGAGACTGAGCTGTGCTATTTTATTTATCTGAGAATAGGAAGTTATGTGATTATGAATTCTGAATATCAGAATTTTTCACAGCCAAAGGCTTCTAGGATCTATCTTCTCATCAAAACCTACCAGAAAGAAACTTTTGCGTTTTTTCACTCTTTGGAAATTTGTTTACCGTTAACAGGAATCTGAATTCAATAATAGAATTTATTAAGTCATAAACTCATTTTTCATGCAAGCACCCCCAGAGCTTAAAATGTGACACTCTAATACTGCAGTCCCCAAACCGCCAGGGACCAGGCCACACAGCAGGAGGTAAGTGGCAGGCTAACAAGTAAACTTTCATCTGTATTTACAGCCGTTCCCCATTACTGCCTGAACTCCTCACAGAAGTTCTGAACCCTACTGTAAACTGCACATGTGAGGGATTTAGGCTGTGCGCTCCTTATGAGAATCTAATGCCTG
>NW_012135525.1:1102172-1104147 GCF_000956105.1 Propithecus coquereli
TCAGCCTAGCTCACAGCAACCTCAAACTCCTCAGCTCAAGAATCCTTCTGCCTCAGCTTCCCAGGTATCTGGGACTACAGGCATGCGCCACCATGCCTGGCTAATTTTTATAGCAAAATATTTTTAGTTGTCCAGCTAATTTCTTTCTATTTTTAGTAGAGACGGGGTCTCACTCTTGCTCAGGCTGGTCTCGAACTCCTGACCTTGGGCGATCCTCCCGCCTCGGCCTCCCAGAGTGCTAGGATTATAGGCGTGAGCCACTGTGCCCGGCCAAAAACAAAGATTTATAAATAAGTGTAAAGTGACTCATGTCTCAGTTTGTCGTCTGTGTATGTTATATGTTCCAGAAATGTTTACTTCATATCCTAATCACTTTTTAACAGCCTTAATGCTTTGGCCTTGCTATGTTGTAGTATCTAACATGAGGGCTGTCCAGAAAGTACCCTGCCATGTAATATGAAAAATAGAGACATTTATTGAAGAAGATACAAGATACAAGAAATATTGTACATAGGACAATGTCACCTCAGTCCCCTTCAAAGTAGGCACCTTGGTACATCACACAGTTCTCCCAATGTCCCTTAACCTAACCCGTACACGTTCAACATTCTCAGGTGATCTGCTTGTTGCAGGCCTTCCAGAACGTGGATCACTTTCAACAGATTCTCAACCATCTCAGAAGCATTTGTGGCCCACTTTTATTTGTGCTGCACTCATTGCGTAGTTCCTGAAAGCCTTCTGAATCATCCGAATAGTTTCTGTGGAGGAATGTTTAAGCTTAATGCAAAATTTGATGCAGACACATTGCTCTACTCGCTCGGTTAGAACACAATGGCCACACAGTACACACACTCAATGGTGTCTAGCGCCCCACTGACTAGCACAGTGACGTTGTGAGTGTTCATACATGTGCATCCCGGGCCACTGGCCTTCACTGCCAGGTTACATCAATGCGCAAACTGTTCTCGTTATATTAACAATGCCTGGATACTTTCCAGATAGTCCTCGTATATTTCTTATTTATAGCTATGATAGTTTAATTTTCTGGAAACTATCAAATTTTGCCATCTGTTGTATTTCATGAGAAATTTAGTGAAACTTGTGATTAGTGATATAGTAGTTATGACTTGTTGACATTTCCATTGTAAGTTCTAATTTTGAATTATTTATGTGTAACAGATTTTACCTTATATTGGGCTGAAAGTTAAAAGAATTTCAAATAGCTTTTGTGAATCCTGATCTAGATTCATTACATACATCAGAAGATTTATAAGAGCAAGGGAAAAAATTTGTAATCTGCTTCTATGATTAAAAAAACCAGTTTTTTAAGTAAAAATTTAGCTGGTAATTAATGCGAATCGGATCATTTTTGTTTTAAAAAATCAACTTTCAAAAACTTAAATTTTAAAGATAACTACATGCAGTTTGAATAATTGAAATATAATTGGAATCGTAGTTGGGAATGTTAAGCTTTGCTTTCTATGATTTATACCTTTTAATTAATGGCCTAAGAGAATAATGTAATGTGTAAAATGAAACATGACAGGCAAATTTTTTTCTGATTGTATTAAGTAAAATAATTTGAGTGCTTATCTAATGAACCATAAGTGGTTCTCTAATAAATCACTAGATAAGAGATGTCTTTCATTTATAAATGTATTAACATTTTTTTCTCAAGGAATTTCAGTCATTAAAAAAATATTAATAGTTAACACCCTGGTATCAGAATTATAACTATGTCTTTCTAAGATCATTTTCGTATGATGCTATTTGTACCCTAAAAGTTTTATTTAACTGACGTGATGATTCAAAATAATTTTTAGAAGAGTTGGGATGATGTTGATTCTGCTCCTCATTTGAAAATCGATGCAGGTGTTTTCATACTAATATAATTTTAATCTGATTTCATTATGATTACACAAGCATTCACTATTTAGTGCCTTTATTTTTTTGTTTAGATATGCTGTTGCAGTTT
>NW_012135525.1:1104502-1118617 GCF_000956105.1 Propithecus coquereli
TGGCTAATTATTTCTATATATTTTTAGTTGTCCGATTAATTTCTTTCTAATTTTAGTAGAGGAGGGGTCTCGGTCTTGCTCAGGCTGGTCTCAAACTCCTGAGCTCAAACAATCCACCCGCCTCGGCCTCCCAGCGAGCTAGGATTACAGGCGTGAGCCACCGGGCCCGGCCAACACACAGCATTTTTATCAACTGCCACTGAAAGTCCATACTTCACAGACTGATTGGGAGGAAACAGTAATTTGGGATGCTAATATACCAATTCATTTATAATAGAGGAAAAATATTATATTATTATTTATAGCATCATAAAATAAATAATTTTTTGTCAAGCTCTTATAGGGCAAATTTTGTGTCTAGTTTTAGATGATGATGTAGAAAACAGCTTATTATAACTGCTTTAAATTATCTCTCCCAATATAACAAAATAAAAGTTAATAGCTGCATTTATGACTTTTAGATTGTTGTTTATTAAGTTTATTTATTATTGCTATTTTATTTAAAACAAAGAGGTAAAATACATTGGGGAGGTGTTACATTTACAGAGGGCTGTTTAATGTGTCATTTTTCTGAAATATAAACATGCATTTTCAATGCATACTTAAGTAATTGTTAAGGAAGTAAAATAAAGAATAAAAATTGTAGTAAAGTGCATGTTATCAAATTAAACTTGACATAGTTTTAGTTGAACATAAACTTCAATGCAATCATTCTTGAAGTATAATTTTTATTTACTACATGCATCTGGTCAGGTACAGTATCTCACGCCCATAATCCTAGCACTTTGGGAGGCTGAGGCAGGAGGATTGCTTGAGTTCAAAAGTTTGAGATCAGCCTGAGTTTGAGATAGCTAGACTTCATTTCTATAAAAACTGGAAAAATTAGCCAGGCATGGTGGCGCATGCCTACAGTCCCAGCTACTCAAGAGGCTGAGGCAGGAGGATCAGTTGAGCCCAGGAGTTGAAGGCTGCAGTGAGCTATGATGATGCCACTGAACTCTAGCCTGGGTGACAGACCAAGAGCCTATCTCAAAAATATATATATATTTATGCCTCTGAGAATTCAAAAAAATGTTCATAGAAAAATATGGCCAGGAAGTGCTCCAAAATGTTAATAGATACACTATAAAGATGTAGAATTTTTGGCCGGGCACGGTGGCTCACACCTGTAATCCTAGGACTCTGGGAGGCCGAGGCAGGCAGATCGTTTGAGCTCAGGAGTTCGAGACCAGCCTGAGCAAGAATGAGACCCCGTCTCTACTAAAAATAGAAAAAATTAGCTGAGTGCAGTGGTGCATGCCTATAGTCCCAAGCTACTTGGGACGTTGAGGCAGGAGGATGGCTTGAGCCCAGGAGTTTGAGGTTGCAGTGAGTTGTGATGATGTCACTGAACTCTAGCCTGGGTGACAGACCAAGAGCCTATCTCAAAAATATATATATATTTATACCTCTGAGAATTCAAAAAAATGTTCATAGAAAAATATGGCCAGGAAGTGCTCCAAAATGTTAATAGATACACTATAAAGATGTAGAATTTTTGGCCGGGCATGGTGGCTCACACCTGTAATCCTAGGACTCTGGGAGGCCGAGGCAGGCAGATCGTTTGAGAGGCTGGAAGTTCGAGACCAGCCTGAGCAAGAATGAGACCCCGTCTCTACTAAAAATAGAAAGATCATGGAGCCGCGCATGCCGTGGTAAAGGGTTGGGATATTACCCTGGAGTTTAAGGAGAGCTAGTGAAAGATTTGAGCAAAGTGAGTGAGCAAAGATCACTCTAGGTATAGTGTAAAGAATGGATTAGAAGGGGGTGAGCAAGAGACACAAAGTCCTCTTAATAGGCAGTTATAAAAATCCAAAGAAAAAAACCGTAGTCTTTGTTTACATTGAGAAACAAACCTTGTGTACCTCTTCAGATCTCCTGAAAGCCTGTTTCTCTGTGTAGGTCAGAGCTCCGTCTGAGCCAAGTTATTGCTTTACTTTTGAAGTGGGAACAAGTACCACACCTTGGGCATAGGATCTGCCTTCCGGAGAGCCACCAAGTGGCCAGATGATACAACCCAGAGTTCAGAGCTGGTTAGCTCTCCATGGGGTAAACCTTTACCAATGGCGAATGGATTCGAGAGAAAGACAGGCAGATATACTCACTCTTCTTCCTCTTGTGGACTAGTCTAAGATGCAGTTCCTCCTTGCTGACCTTTCCAGAGAAGTCCCATGCCTGCTGAGTGATTTGTGGTATGACTGCACAACAGTAACCAGTGTGGTGACGGTGCATCTCACTGTGTCCCGTCTTCCCTTGCCTCATTCCCTTTCCCCCCTTCACTCCCTATTCTGGGCTTGTGCCCTGCTTTGTACAGTAGCTGAGCTTAGACCATCTTTACCAACAGAGCGGCACTTGGAGTGAGTGCCACTCACTATCAAGCGATATTTAGAAGGTATTAATATATTGGCACCAATATGGCAGCTGATCTGATACGTAGAGACTGAGGAAGAGGGATGTATTAAACATTACTCCTGCGTTTCTAACTTGGATAACTAAGCAGCCAGCACTAGCACTATTCCTAGCACATAATTAAGCCCTGGTCTATATTTATTGAATGAATGAATGAATGCATAAATTATGATACCATAACTAAGATAAAGACTGAAGAAGGTGTTTAATAATGTATCATATGTAGAATAACCTCAAGGAGATTTTAACAAACACTAGTGGGGGGTGTTTGCAGTCCTTTCTTGAGAGGCCTTGATGCATATATGTATAATAAATGAGTCATCAAGACCCTCCAAAGTTGGCTGGGTGCGGGCTCATAACTGTGATCGTGGCACTCTGGGAGGCCAAGGTGGGAGAATTTCTTGAGGCTGGAAGTTCGAGACCAGCCTGAGCAAGAATGAGACCCCGTCTCTACTAAAAATAGAAAAAATTAGCTGAGTGCAGTGGTGCATGCCTATAGTCCCAAGCTACTTGGGACGTTGAGGCAGGAGGATGGCTTGAGCCCAGGAGTTTGAGGTTGCAGTGAGTTGTGCTGATGCCACTGCACTCCAGCCAGGCCGACAGAGCAAGACTCTATCTCCAAAAAAAAAGACCCTCCAAAGAGAGGCAAAAAGCTGAGCCTAAAAGGGTGTTGACAGCATGTCCACAGTTCAAATGGGTTTTATTCTTGTTAAACCTGAACATAAACCTAATCTTTTCCAAATAATCTAGTGGAGTTGAAACCATTTTAATTGTCCAGATTCACAGAGCAACCAGGCACAGTTAACGTAGTGGTAAATCCTGACCCTCTCATTTCTGAGCTATTTTCATTTTTATGAAAACCATAGAAAAACAGAGCTAAAGAGCCTTCCAGTGATAATCTGGCCCACTCTCCTGGTTCAAGGATGACTTGGCACCCAGGTTTAGGAAAAGCACGATATTTATTTTTCTGTAGATATGACTGACACTCAACTACCAAATAACAATATTATGTTATAGCAATGCCAGCCAAAAAAAGCTTACAGAACTAAAAAGTAAGAAACATCTTTTGTTCAACTGTAACAGGGCGGTGACCCCCTGAAGGTACAGTTTCTTTTTTTGCAAAGTTAGCGATACTTTGGCTTAAGTGGAATTTATGGCTAAGCATAAATGCTAGACTTAGAAATGGCTGTAAAATAATTATTGTGCTTGGTGCTAAAACTAAAATTACTGGTATAAAAGCATAATGAAAACTCCAGTGCCAATCATAGCAGAGCAGTATCTTATATGTACTCAAGATACAAGGTCATCAAGGAAGGGCAAAATCAAGTGTCCGGAGCCATGAGGCCCGGCAGCTGCTTATCCAAGATGGCCGCGAGCCATGTGGATCAGCCTGTTTATCTAAAATGGCCGACCAAGCCCGCGCATTTGCAAAAGCCCGCGAAAGAGCTTGTAAGTTTCCATTTACCCATTATGACGTAGCCCTTGAAAGCCGCCTGAGGGTTTCCTTATATGGAAATCCTTTGGCTGGAAAGCCAGAGCCTCGGAAAGCACCGCCCCTTTACTGTTACTTCCTCTTTCTGCCTTACTTAAGCCTCTGCCCTACTGCCAATAAACGAGACTTGATCAGACTCCTGTCTTGTCTCCATTTCTTGTGTCTCCTGCCTCTCCCAATTCCCACTCCCTCCTCCAGGGTCCGCGTTGACTACCCCGCGGGTCGGGACAATCAAGTACAGTCAAATATGTTTTCTTGGCCGGGTGCGGTGGCTCACGCCTGTAATCCTAGCTCTCTGGGAGGCTGAGGCAGGCGGACTGTTTGAGCTCAGGAGTTCGAAACCAGCCTGAGCAAGAGTGAGACCACGTCTCTACTAAAAATAGAAAGAAATTAATTGGACAACTAAAAATATATAGAAAAAATTAGCCGGGCATGGTGGCGCATGCCTGTAGTCCCAGCTACTCGGGAGGCTGAGGCAGAAGGATCGCTTGAGCCCAGGAGTTTGAGGTTGCTGTGAGCTAGGATGACGCCACAGCACTCTAGCCCGAGCAACACAGTGAGACTCTGTCTCAAAAAAAAAAAAAAATATGTGTTTCTTTAAAAATTCTCATACATAACATACGCTGTTCCAGGCACTGTTCTAAGAACTTTATACATATTATGCACCTAATCTTTATAATAATCTTATGATGGAGGCACTATTATTGTCCCCATTACACAGATGAGGAAACTGAGGCATTGAAAGTGTAGGTGACTTCCCCAAGGTCATAGACTAATGTAGTGGATACAGGATACAGATTCATTATTCAACTGCTTTGGGACCATGCTGTTCAGACAGTCAGCATCTTTACATACCTAGCATGGCACATCAATCCATGAAGAGCACAGGGGAACTGAGAGCCACCGATGATAAAGCAGATTCACATCTCCCATCTCATGCTTATTCTTGGGCATACACTTACTGAGCACAATGGTAAACAGAATTACCCACGCTGTTTACATTGTTCTCTCTCTGTGTCATTTAGAGAACATAGTTTGACTTGCATATTTATATGCATGTGGGATTAAACTTCATTGTATTATAATAGCCAGGGTCCATCTTGGAGCAGTAGCCAATCAGGAATAAACTCATGAGGCTGGGGAAGAATGAAGTTTTCTTGAGCTCATTCTAGTAACTGAGCGAGACCTTGTTTCACCGCTGCTGTTCCAGGTGCTCACATGGCTCTCTTTACTCATCCATTCAACAATTATTTATTGGGAGCCTTTTACATGACAGGCCCTGTTTTAGAGGAGATGCCTTGTTGAATAAGGCTGACCAAGTCCCTACCCTCATAGAACATACCTTCTAGAGATGAGACAAACAGTAATCAAGTAAACAGTTAAACAAGAGATTTGATAAGAAATCTTATCAAAGGGAAGGGAAATGAAGCAGGGTAATTGGCTAGACAATGACTGTGGGGGCCCAGCGCAGTGCCTCACGCCTGTAATCCTAGCACTCTGCGGGGCGGAGGCAGGAGGATTGCTTGAGCTCAGGAGTTCGAGAACAGCCTGAGCAAGAGCAAGACCCCATCTCTACTGAAAAATAGAAAAATTAGCCGTGTGTGGTGGTGTGAGCCTGTAGCCCCAGCTATGCGGGAGGCTGAGGCAGTAGGACAGCTTAAGCCCAGGAGTTTGAGGTTGCCGTGAGCCGGACTGATGCCACAGCACTTGCCAAGGCAATAGAGTGAGACTCTGTCTCAAAAAAAAAAAAAAGAATTAAAAAGAGAATGACTGGTTATGCTGTATCTATGTGACATGGGAAGATCACGGAAGTCCACTCTGAAGTGCTGTTTGAGCAGAGACCTGAATGAGTTAAGGGAGAAAGCTGTGAGGTCTGGGGGTTGAAGGCAGAGAAAACAGAAAATGCAAAGAGCCTAGAGCAGGAGTCTGCTTGACATTTTTGAGGAACAGTGAGAAGGCTGGTTACTGGAGAGGAATGAGCCAGGAAGAAAATGATGGAGGATGAGGTAGGAGGATGAGGCAAGAGTCCAGTCACATGGGCTGTGGTTAGGAGTGTGAATTTTATTCCAAGTGTAAAGGGAGATGACTAGAGAACTTTGAACAAGAGAGTGAATTCATTTCATTTATATTTTAAAAGGATCGCTTTGGTTGCTGTGTGGAGAATGAAATGCATTAGGAGGTGATTGCAGTAGGCTGCGCAAGAAATGACGGCTTGGACTAATTGCTAGCGTGGAGAGGCGGTGGGGTTTGACATTATATCCATCTCCCTGCCCATAGCTATAAATCAGAGCTGACAGGAGGGGCTGATGGATCAGATGTGGACTGTGAGGGAGAGGAATCTAGGGAGATGGGGTTGGGGGAGCCGTATTATTACTTGGGAAATATTTCTCAGGGAAGACGACGAGAGAAACATTGTAGGTAAAATGGGACTAGAGCCCTGACCACAAGGCTTACAGTCCTCTCGTGGGGAGGTTTTCGATAACATGACAGGAGGCCCACAAGAGGGCACACTTCTCTCTTCCAGTCAGAATCATGGCCACCTTCCATTTCAGTCCCTTCCTCTACTAAAAAGTCACCCTTCAGATCACAGCCAAGGCCAGAGGAAGAAAATTCTAACTTTTTTGCAAGGAGTAGGAAAATGTACCGAAGGGGATAGGGATCTGTGTGTATACAGAATCTATACTGCAGATATGCTAGCAATAAATACATAAGTATCTCTTATTTTAAAAATATACATACCAACGTATATATGAATATATCCATTGTACACATTGAAATATGTTAGCATTTACCTGGTTATAGGCACTTTACCTTGCTTTATAGTTCAGTACTGCTCTGAGTTCCTTGGCCTCCCTCATCACTCTATGGTGTTTTCTCAAGCCCAAAGCCTCTCAAAGTCCTTCCCTCCCTGACCAGGGATCTGGTATACACAGAAAATATCACCTGGGCACAGCAACCTTTGAAACCAAAGAATTTTAGTGCAGGAAGGAAGAGCTAGTCCAACCCTTCATTTACTTTAAAGCAGAGGAAATTGAGCCTAGAGAATTTAAAAGACGCCCATAGTTCCAACAGCTGCCCTGTGTACACAATAGCCCTGAGCTTTTCCAAATTATGCTTTATGTGCATCTAATATATTTCTAAGTTCCTACATTTGCATTTAATTCAGAGGTTGCCCTAATCAGATTCATCTATAATTATAAAGGGAGAAGGGGCTAGGCAGAAAAAGGAACAGGATGTTTTCAACAAGCATCTGTTAATACATTATCATTATCCTAGTGATCTTCTTTGGGAAGTGGATATCACGGGAAACCCAGAAGTCAAATCCATGTTTTAAGAAGCCACATTATGACGAAAGCCTATGCATTATTATCATTTCATCCAATTTCCTCTAATTAGACTGAAGGCTCTGCCAGAGCAAGGATTGGAGATGTGGCTAGAGGGTTGTGGATTTTATTCCTTCTACAAATGTATTAAAACTCATACTCCTAAAGGAGCACCTCTGGAGGCTGCCTTTCCAACTACCATTGCCCACAGCTTTCATTTTGGTGATAGAGTCTACTCACATTAACAGTAATAATGACAATTATTGTGTCCTTCCTATGCATTAGGCTTTCTGTTTAGCATTCGATATGCACTATCATTTATCCTTAATCCTTACACCACCCCTAGGCTACAGGTACAGTTACTTTTAGAAATGATGAAACTGAGCCACCGGGCATAAGATTGAGTAATTTGCCACAAGTCACAGACGAAAACAATGGAAGAGCTAATATTCCAACGCTCACCACCAGTACTTAATACCGTGTATTCTTTTGGTTCTCAGTGAAGCCCCGCAGTCTTTGGGAGAGGAAACACTAAACCCTGTTCAGAGTTTCAGCTGGTGAATAAGGTGGGACCTGAGGGCCCATTCACCCACTTCGCCCCTAACCTGGAAGATTTGCTGTAAGTTGAAGGAAAGTGTGAAGTTACTCATTTTGGTGGAGATGGAGAGTATGTGACAACTGGGATCGTCAGCTGAAAAATGACCAACATCATTTAACATTTTCTTGTCGGTTGTGACTTTTTTCTTTGAGGCTATTTTCCCCCTCTGGTTTTCCAAGTTGTCACAAAACATTTTTGCGCAATGACCTGGGGTGTTATGACACCCTTAGATGACAGTCTGAGGCCAACTTGGATGAAGGACAACTTTTAAGTAAGAACAGTCTGCTCTCGCCTTGGTTAAACAAATCGAATGGAAACGATTTGTTCAGATCGGAGCATCCAATAGACGCAAGCTCTTCGAAACAGCCCCGACTCCTTGGCAAAGACCGTTGCTTAGCAAAACGTCAAAACTCCTGCGCGCAAACAAAACGTCTCAGCCCGCCCAGCGCTGGCTTCTCCCAGCAGCTCAAGTTTGGGAGAAAGTCTAGAAGGCACGTGCAGCTCCTCCTTCTCGAGTTAAGAAGTGGGGTGGCAGGAGGGGGTAAGAGGAGCGTGCATGGCGGGGTCTGTTCATCTGGGACGACGCCTGTCGCCATCGGGGAAGATGCAGAGGGGTCCGGGGAGAGCCGCTCCGAACCAGGAGACACCAGGGTCTCACAGCAGGGGTGGGGCGTGAGGAGACGGGAACCCTGCCCTCTGTCCCGTCCGCGAGCGGCGCGCCCCTCCCCCCAGGAAACGTCCCCGCCGGCCCCTCCCTCCACCACCACCTCCTGGGGACCCGGGTTGTAAAATCCCACGCAGTGGGGCGGGCTCGGTGACCAGGCGGGGCGAGGCACTGCCGCCTACTGGCACGGCCCCAGCACCCTCCAGCACCCAACCGCCGCCTCCCCCTTCCCGGGGCGTCTCCAGCCTCCCTCCACCATCCCACCCCACCCCCACAGCGCGGCTCCAGCCGAACCCCACCCAAACCCCCAAACCTCCAGCTTCCCGGCCCCCGGCCGGCCCAGCTCGCGCCCTCCCGCCTCCCGCATCTGGACTCCCGCTGCCAGAGGGAGCAGCCGCAGCCGCAGCTGCCCCGCCCTGGGGTTCTTTGACTCCCGGGCCTTTTGAACATCTGGGTGAGGGGGTTAGTGCTCCAGATGTGGCTCCTGGGCGGCCAGATGTGCGTGTTCCCCGCCCGGGGCAGGCGGCGAGTCTGGGCGGGCGCGTGGGAGGGGCTGGGAGTTTTCCCTTGGAGCGGACTTAAGAGCCAGCAGGACCTGAAGCCCCCTGGGCTCCTGGCCCGGCTTCCTAGCTCCACGGGACGCGCCGCCTAACGGAAAAATTCCCAGCCCCGCCTGTGCCCAGCCGCCGAGCAGCCCTCGGGGCTTCTCAAACCAGCAGAGAAAAATAGGGCAGCTCTACAAGATTCCCCAAAGAAAATCCCCATGTTTTAATCAGGCGACCTAGTGCTGGCGTGGGAGGGACTCCAGCTGCGCAGCCAGCAAACCCCACACTGGGGTAGGGCGGGGGAGGGGAGAGAAGTTACAGGAGGGTTTGCATCTGGGGCTTGCCCCAAGACGCTCTTTGGCTGGTTACGGATTCCATATTTGAAGTTAGGGGTCGTGTTCCACCTGGTACAGCCAGTTCAGGGCAGGAGAAGAGCCAAGCGAACCCCGTGACTCAATCCCCTTGGAATGTGCCTGGAATAATAATGGGGACTTGAAAGGTTTTTATGGCCGAGGTAGCTGGTGAAGAGGAGGCTCCTACGCCTGCAATTGGCGGATGGCCGAGAGGGGCAGTATTGCCTTACGCAGAGCCGCTGCCCCTGCAAACAGGAGAAAAATAGTTGGAGCATCTGGTTTAAATCAACCAAAAAGCATTTCTATCAGCTTAATCCACCGTTCTACAGATCCTACAGAACAGGACAAGCCAAATATATTCCCGATACTCTTAACACTTCAGTAATAGCCAAACCCAATCACATTTTACAGCTGGGATTTCTAAGTGTCCTAACATGCAACTGTCGTTTATTATATAGATGTGGCAAATTAAACCTTTTCTGAGGTTGTGTGTGGGCATATGCATAATTACTTACATTTGCAAGCAACGTTCTGACTACGCTGCCCTTTTCTTTTCCATTTTTCTTTTTTCTCTCTCCCTGTTTTTTGTATGCAACCTTAGAATAGTAAAAAGTATTTGAGGCCAACATATGGGTTGCTTACACCACTAAATGTGTAGCAGCGTTTCCCTCCCTTAACGCCCTAATCAGAATTCCAAAAGCAAGTTGGAACAAAAGGAAAACGTGTCTGAGTATAGAGGGAGAACTTGTGCCAAGAATTACAGTCATAGGGTAAATAACCTTGTTTTCTCCTTCATCAGTGGCCGCTACCAAACCCCGTTCTTGGAAGGTGGCCAACAGTCTGTCTGGTGGAGGGTGCTGCTAATTAGAGAGAGCCCATAAACCTCTCTGTCAAAGAGGGCATGTGACCTTCCCTTCAAGTCTAAACAATAAAGCTGGCGAACTGCAGACTGCACTCAACACTGGCTGCCCCGCGGACTCCCTAAATAGGAACAGGATGAAGGCCAGGCTCAAGAGGTTACCATAGCTCTACTCTCACACATTGAGGAATCGGTCACTCCACTTTCCCGTATTACTTGTTTCAATTACTCTCCACAATCTATTTAGAGGAGAGCAGCTTGCAGAGAGCACTCATTGTCTAATCTAAATGAGGAAGCAATTATTACTTGCTGCAGTCTAGTGTGCTTTGAGACTGTTGGGTCAAAGATCAACCTGATCTCATGTAACCTTACTTTGCACTTTGGAAGATATACCTTTTTAATGACAATTATTTATGCCTGCTTTCTGAAACCTTTTTTTTTCTATTAAGGTTACAAAAGTAAGCCCCCCCCCTTCTCAGTCTTAAATGTCCTTTCTAACTTTAAGTTATTGTAAGGTAAAGACCGCATTTACTTCTGCATATTGCTTAATGTTAAATATTTTTTAAAAATTTTGGTGCTTTCTTATAGGCATCTTTTCAGGATATCACAAAATAAAGTTCTCTAAGTATTCCCTTCTTTGTCTAATTTACCTCCCTGGGAGCCCCCTTGCTAGCTTTAATTTTATGCAACATGTTGTAAACTATAAATAATACAGTTCCACTTTCCTAGAACATATGGAAAGTGTCGCCTGCTATATATCCTAACTGTACTTGCTTTCAACTTAAAGACTGAATAAAGTTAATCTCCTGTGTAAAAAGGCATTTGGCCTTTTGTGTTTGTGTGTGTTTTATTAGTTAAAACCCAGTATGGAACAACACATGAAATTCTTCTTGTTGTGAACAGAGCACATAAAAGGGTTTACAAGGTGTGGTCTGAAGAGAGGAAGCTGTGGAGCAAATGCTGGTGGAAAGGACGGGAAGGAAGGAAAGCACTTCCTGAGAGGATACTCCTCCTGTTTCGGCTGCATCCTTTTTTTCAAATTCTTCCTGTTTGTCTTAGCCAATAATTGACAGTAAATTATCTGTCTTAATTTTTCCCATTCATTTTAAAAGCATCCTTTCTCTCCTTCCTGAAACTACTCTAAGAACCAAATCTACTATTAACTTAAAATGACTTAACAACTTTACTCCATTTAATCTTCCGATAAATAGTCTGAAATTTTTGTATAATACATACTGGGTGAGAATCATTTCTATGTTAGCTTTTTAAGTATTCTGTGATCGCCAAGATAACCAAGTGTGATAGAATTAACAAGAGGCCGAAGTCACAAACATTGTGGTGGGGTCATAGGTTGGTCACTATTGAGTCTGGGTTTCCTTACGTATAAAATGGAGATGATATCTGTTTCCGAAGTGTGAAAACAAACTGATAGACGAGTGTTAGTTGTCACAACTGAATACAAGGGGCATCTCAAATCTTATAAGGTAGGATTCTTCTTTTTCCAAATAAATCATGCTGCAATATTTCCTTTGTCAGATAAATTAGTAAATTCTAAGATTTATAATTTCTAAACGCTGAATTAGTCAAATGACTTTGTATTTTGAGGTAGAGTTTTTTTTTTTTAATTTAATTTTAAGGATACTGTGATGGTTAATGTTATGTGTCAACTTGGCTAGGTCATGGTACTCAAACATTTGGTCAAACACTAGTCTATGTTGCTGTAAAGGCATTAATATTTTTTAGATGAGATTAACATTTAAGTCAGTAGACTGAGTAAAACAGAGAATTCCACCTGCAGGATGCCTTTGGACTCAAAACACCCATGTACGGGCCCACCTTGCAGATTTCGAGCTTGCCAGCCTCCACAATTACATGAGCCAATTCCTTGAAAAAAATCTCTGTATACGTCTTACTAGTTCTATTTCCCTGGAGAACCCTGACTAATCCAGATACCTACTGCTGACTCCTGGCACTGCCACAATCTATTATAGGCCTCAAATTTAGAGTAACTTAAATTAGGCCTAGCATTGCTGAGGGGGGAATCCTCACATATATCCCAACCTGTTTCCCATTACTCTGAGATCGCATCATGTCAAAACACATCAGAACTCAGCCACTCTAACCTGGCTTCATCAACTCCTCTCCTCACACATCTTTTCCAAATCTCAGCATTAAACAATGATTGGAAGAGAAAAATTTTTCTTCCAAGACTGATGTGCAAAAAGCACTTGCTCCTGTTCTTCAACCTCCCTTCTTTATTCACAGCCTTCTCTCTTCTTATAAGTAGTCCCCAAAGGTAGCAGTTAAAAACATAAAAAACTGTGACTATCCTATGGGACTAACGGTTAAAAGTCACCTTGAAAAATCTGCAAGTCTACCACAAATGTAGTAAGGTTTCAAGAAATTCTGTCTTGAGTAAAAGTAACACCCCGAGTATTCCAGGTGAGTGATGATGATGGTTTGAACTAAGGAAGTTGCAGGGTTTGTGAGTGGAATGGTCAGATTCAGGATGTATTTTGGAGAGAGCCAAAAGGACTTACCAATGTATTGGATGTAAGAGGTAAGGGAAAGAAGGGAACCAAGAATTAAAAAAAAAAAAACAAACAAACTGCTCTGAGAGAATCAAATGAATTATTCAATAACCTAGAAGAAATCCCAGGATAAATAATACTCAAATAATCCAAACATTAATTTGGTAATTTGGTAACAATGAATTCATTTTATTAAAAGCAAGAATTATTTTCCTTAAATTAATTGTTATGTTATCCCACTTGGATACAGGCATTGTGCAGAAACAAAACAGTGCTATTGTACAAAGCAGGTAATCAATGGATATTTTTGAATGAGAAAAATAGGTGCTAATTTGATTTGCACATAATGCCAAAACGCCATGCTTTCCTTTTTCTTTCTCCTTCCCCTTTCTCTCAATCTAGGATTGTTGAGTAAACAAAGAGTAAGCATGGTGATTTTCCTGCTTTTGTTGAGCACAGTTCTTTAGTAACCTACACTTACCAACAATTATCAATCTTGTGCTTTAAAATTTCAATCCAAAGTATTATTGTATAAAAAGCAATTTAAAAAACATTACCAAAGCCAGGACATAAGGAGAGTGTTTCAAGGCTAGAATATTGATGGGTAGGTAAAAGGACAGAATGTTTTACAGGGAACAAAGAATCAGCTTCTGACATGATTTTTGTTTCATGAATCTCTTTTTTAAGAACAGTGAACACTTAAAGGGAGATAAAACATTGAAAAAAATGCTGCAGTTCATATTCATTGTATTCTTTTGAATTTTTATTTAAATTTCTAACGTCTTCAGCTCATTACAAGTATGTACCTCATAATAAATATGAAAATATAACCCCGTTTTAAATGCTGTCCAGAAATACTTTAACACACATAATATATCATAACAAAGTAACACAAAGAAACTTCTTTTAAACATAGGATTTCTCTCTAAAGCTTAAATGTGAGGCAGACAGACGTCTGACTTTAAAACAGATGGAACCCCAGAACATTTCCAGGATACATAAATCTGAATTTTGTGTTTTATTTTATGCCTGAGACAGCTTAACCAACGAAATTGATGGCTAAGATTTCTATACTCACTGTTTTTCCTATCTTCCCTTTCTAACATCCAAATTTAACAACTCAGTATTTCTTTCATAGTCCTATGGATGACCATTCCAGAATGTAGATGATTTTTATAATTTGCTCTGTGATTTATAATCTTAAGTGTGTATATCTATTGTTCATTATTTAATCAAGACATACTCAGTAAGAAATAATACCAATTCATGGAATTCAACACATGTACTCTGACATAAAAAAAA
>NW_012135525.1:1119187-1131665 GCF_000956105.1 Propithecus coquereli
TCAAGCATTTTTGGAAAGCACAGATTGTGTTATTCAAAAAAAAAAGAGAGAAAACATTTATCTAACCAATGTTTTTCAGAACTTTGGAGTATTTACATACTTTATAACACTGTAGAAATCTTTGGTGGTGACATATGGACTAAGATCCCTGAAAATGCTTTAATAATTTTGTTCTATCAATCAGTGTAGTCAAGTATTTATAATTAATAATGCTGGCAGTATAATTTTTTTTGTCAAATACACATACATATAGTGAAATATGTGGAGGGGATCTTATGCAGGACCTAGATAGATTTACATAATTAATTACTTAGCAATAAGGCTTATTTCTGGGTTCTTTTTATACCAAAAAATATGTAAACTAAAGAATAGATCATTTCTTACTCCTAAACAAACTCTGGAAATACATACATATTAATGAACAAGTTGAATGAATGTAGAGTAAAATAAAACACCAGCTACAATTTCTGAATAAACTTGAACAGATACCAAAATAATGCCTAAATAGGTTTGTGTATCTAATGCAGTGCCCTGTGCCGGCCGGGGAAAAGTCAAGGCACTGTGGTCTATAGATAAATTTACCTCTTTTAAAACCAGTAGGCTTAAAATCGGAGAAACAAACAAAAAAGGCCTGCTCCATCTTAAACAAAAATGTATAAGCTTATTAGACCAAGTTCAAAGAAAAGGGCATGCTAAAACACATGTAAGGGAAAAGAACCAAAATTTAAAAAATATAAAAGAAGAGAAAAGAAATGATAGAAGGACAAAATGATATCAAGGATGTAAAAAGGATGTAACAGAAGGAATATATCAGAGGAAGCACTTGTGAATGAGAAGGAGTATAAATAATTAAACAGAAGGATTTGCACTACTTCTTTGAGACTGGTGGTGTCTTGGATGAAGCATTTTGATTCTAAAAGTATAGAAGGAAAAATAATTCCTACAACTTAAAATAGCATATGAGTTTACTAAGGAATAGGTTTAATACTGAGATTAGACTTGAAAAAAACAAAATGGTGCAATTCAGCCCCCTCAGATAATGTTCTTGACACACAGTCACTTAAATGACCTTTGTAGGCAATTCGAGATGACATTGCCTTTGTGTAGGAGAGACAAGCGTGGTGCAGCATTTATATTGAGAAGTCTAGTACCAGGCAATATAAATAAAACTCTCTTCCAAGAATTGACAATTAGAATTCATAGCAATTTTGAATAGAAATTAAAGAGTCCTTCTAGAAACCAAGAGCTAAAAATTAGTCCAGGTAAAGTACATAGAGTTTATTTGTAGAGTTAAACACTAGGAGAAAAAAAATAGAATGAATTTTTACTTGGTACTATATATCAAGAATGTGAAATAATCTAGAAAATATGTTAAGACTAGTATCAAGAGACAATGTATGAATTATACCAAGGTACTCCTGAGTAAACATTCTGTTCTCCACCAACACTCTGAGGAGACCCTGAATATACATTACCAGCTGGCTTCATTTCTTAAAAGGAGGAAAGGTCAAAGATCTCACAAATCTCTCTCATTGTTTTTTCTTTTGGACAAAAAAGTAGAGCAGTCAAGTAAATTATCAGAACAAACATAATAAGTACAAATTTGATTACTGATCACTAAAACCATCACCAAAAATATATTGATTTAGGGTTCATAATGCATAGTTATCAGTGAAACCTACGTCTCAGAGTTCAATAACTCAAAATCTCTTTGATTAAAAAACATGATATTTTTCTGATAGCTTCTTATATGTAGGATTAATGATGTCTGTATTTTGCATAGGATCAGGAAATTATCTCAGCCAGAAGAGATCCAAATGATTTTAGTCAATGCCAGATTTATAAATCAGCAGCACATATCAATGCCAAGCTTGTGAATAGATTGGCTGTTGAATAATTTTATGAATTAGAAGGGACATAAGTGCTACATTGGTCTCTGACTCTATTTCATAAAAGCTACCATTTTTAAAGGCTGAAAATGTAATCAGTGTTGACAAAAACATGCCAAGTTCAACTACTCTATACAGCTAAATCTGGAAAACTGGTTAATGTTTACAATAACTTCTTTTTTGTTAAGATAATTAAAAATGGTTAAAACTGAACAATTAGCTATATTTTTATATTACTAAAATCCAAGGAATTTAATAAATGAAACCCACAGGAAAAGAGATGATATAATTCAAGGCATAAATTTGACATGTCAGAGTATGACAAACAACAATATAGTGTCAGTAAAACTTCAATATACAGTTGTAAAATAAGTAAACAATTTTCAAGTGTGCAAAACTAGTCAGGAATAAAAGTGCTATGTGGATACCTGGTTTTCAAATATTTGTTTCAAAAACTTTCAGCTGATGGTGGAAAAACTAGAGAGTATTCTAAAAGTAAAAACTTCAAGAATATGTAAAACATACTTTATTCTCTTATATTATGTCCTTGTTATATCACTGCCGGATCAGAGGCCTATTTAATTACTATCCTCATGTGATAGCTATGACATAAATGGAGGTAAACACAATACAACACCACAAAGGCTGATTTATCCTGAACCATAAAAACACTCTTTTCAAGTATACTGTGGGTTTGAGTTTCATCTTATTTCTCAGGCACTCAATGTTATTGATGAATTTGAAAACAGATACCATGATCTGATATATATATTAATATACCTTGCATAACTACCTTTAGCAGTCAATATTTGGAAGAAATTGTGAAAGAAATAAAAATGATTTAAATTCATGAAAGTAAATCCTATCACTGCCACAATTTAAAGAATTATTTTAATGTGCAAATCCCAAATACGTCATGTCAGAAAATGAAGTCAATGCATTCACAAAATTTGTCTTGGGATTTCTGAAGTGTAGATGACTAAAAATACACTTGTGGTCTCTTCTTCACTTTATATTTTAGTGACCCATACCGCACCTGAAGAGAGAAATGTATTAAGAATTAGATGATTACTTTTTAAAATTAGATAGGATTTAATTGTTCATGATTATAGACATTTTTAAAAACTTTCTAATCTAAAAATTCAATTATCCTAATAATTATACATGGTATGTGTGAGACATGAAATGTATGCAGTTGGTGTTATGTTGGATATATGTTGCAGATTATTATTACTGGTATTATTATACCAAATACAAGCATTAATGTTATTATTTATATTTTACTTAGTATAATGGCAATGAACATTGATTATAATGATCTGAGGTCATTCACTGTAATCCACTGCTTTCTGGGCACAAAGACAATATATTATGACATAAATTTTTATTATTTATTCTTCATGTAGGGTTGACTGAAAGCAAAGCTATCTAGTTAATTTTGTTAGTTGCTTTTCTTGTTTATGCATAGGGCTGGCACTGGGTATTCATGATAATCATGCGATATGCTATGTGGGAACACCATTTTTTACTTGGAGTGGAAGACTAGGAATTTACCATTTTCAAAATTTCCTATGATCCTAACACATCTAATCTGAATAAAGAATTTTCAATATGATTACTGCTCTATCATTCCAATCCTTCATTTATGGATCATTAATACCCTAAATGATCACACAACAGGGAAGTCCCTTAATACTAATCATTAGGAAAACAACTCTACATTTGACTAACCTCTTTGCGGCCTTTGATGGTTTTCACAGATTTCATGCTTTGCGACCTTCGAAGCCCTTTGTGTGTTAACATTTCATCATCTGAATATGGCCCATCCGCTTCTTCATCTGTTTTCTCATCTCCATCTTTCAGTGCAATTCCATATCCTAAACACATTGTCAAAAACAGCATGTTCTGGTAAAGGGACACCAGTCAGTATCAGCTCTTGACCCTGTCTGTCTGTTGTTCTCTGCATGGATTGCACCCTCTCATGGATTGCCTGCCTACTCCTCCCTCTCCCTTTCTCATCTGGAATATGCTCTCTGCTCTTCATCATTAATCTCTGCCCCTTATGCTATTCTAGATGACGTTCATAGCTCACTTCTTCCAGGAAATTTTCCCTGACTACTTTTATTTTTACTATGCATTTTTCAGAATAATTAAAAATAATTATTTTTGAGTAGGTAACACATTCATCTTGCTCAAAAATCAGAGAATATAAATACCTATAATAGCAAAAAGTCTCTTCCCACCATTTCTCCTTTTCATGAATTCTAAACAACCTGAGAATTTGTGTGTTTTAGTCTGTCATTTGTACCTTTGCTTTGAATTAGGAATTAAGAGATGTGTCACATATCTTTTGTCAAGACAGGGAATTGTAGGGTTAACTTAAGGAGTCAAGGAAATACCCAAAGGGGCTATAACTTTGGCCAAGATAAGTTCACTGGGGGCAGGGATGGGGATGTCAGACCAACCCTGTTGCAGCTGCTCAGACAGAATCCAGCCAGACAGGCTACAGTAATAGGAAGCACCACAGGCTATGATGACAGATTTTAGGCAAAGAAAATAGCCAGCATCAGGCAGGTCAGGGAGAGGTCATGAGGATATGCCAACAGGCTGTTATGTGTAGCTATAAAGACTTACTATGGTTACTGTCAGGAAGTCATAGTGCATCCTGAGGCTGGGACTCTGGGACAAGAACTCCCAGAATCAGAGGTTCTCAAAGTTTAGCACATATTAGAGTTACCTGGAGAACTTGTTAATACACAGATCTATGGGCACCCCCAGAGTTACTGATTCAGCAGGCTTAGGGTGGGGCTGAGAATCTGCATTTCTAAAAAGTTCCCAGGTATTGCTAATTACCTGTCCGGGGCCCACAATTTGAGAAGCACTACCTGAGGATCCTGGAATGAGCAAGACAGGGGCCCAAGGCTAAGGCCCCATGAAGTTACAGATTGTCCTTTAATAATGATAAGGAACATAAAGATTTAAGAAATCTTCAAGTGAGAAAAAAGTAGAAGGGTTTCAAGGCTCAGGAGGAGGCAAGGGATGGATTCCTTGCATGTGAAGAAAAATATATGGAATAAATGTTTGTTAGTCTGCTCTTCCAGTACATGAATAATTTGAGGCTCACTAAGCAAACCACAAAGATTGTTAAAAAGCTTCTTACTCTCATAATAACATAAACAACTTTAATTGTATATCAGGCAAGTATAATTTTATGCTGCTGGACTTCTAGGCTAAAAATTAGAAAGGATTTGGAAACAGAATCAGTTATTATTTAGGCCAAGATCCTTTGTTTTTCGGCAGTGATCCAAGGAAGTGTGTTTTGAGTTGAAGAGACAGCACTTGCAGAGGTGCCAGGGTAGTCCCATTGCCTGCAAGAACTGCAAGGAGGCCAGTGTGACTGGGAAGGAGAAGGGTCATTAGTACTGGGGAAATGCTCCAGACACAATATTAAGTGGGGAAAACAAATGTATACATGAAAACAAAGGAAAAACACAAAAATGAAACTATTATTAATACAGCTCACGGAAGTGAGCTTTTAGGTAATTTTACATTTCTTCATTTTACCTTTTTTAATTTACCAAACTTTTATTTTAAAAAATTGCATTTCTTCTATAATTGAGGAAAATAAATCAGATTTCAGGTTGTCATTTCTAGATTTTTCTATTGCTGTTGCTTATATAATATTCCTGATCCTGATATGGTAAAATACAGAATAAGGAATCAAGGAAAGAGTCAGAAAGGATGTAACTGTGATTAAAAAGTTGTCTAGGGCTATAGATGTAGCATAAGACTATGTTCAACAAACATAGTCCTTGCTATTTTAATTGCCTCTCATTTTGCATCATTAGGAACTAGAATCTCATTCAAAAGCTGGCTATACCACTTATTCTTCCCTTCTTTCCTAATTTCAGCTAAAATAAATCTTATTAGCTTTCTAATTACAGTTTCAGGAAAAGTGATGGATTGATTCATTATTCTACAAGTATTTTAAAAATTTTATTATGTATGAGGCAGGGTGCTAAATTATGGGGATACAAGGATGAAAAAGACACAGCTGTCTTTTCCTACCCTTGAAAAACTTGGAGTCCAATAGGGGAAACAGACTCTAATGGGCATTACAATGCCATAATAAATGCTATAAATTGAAGATAAGAACAAGGTGATATGGGATCATAGAGTAAGAGAATGAACTCCACCTGGGGGTGAGGTTGAGGGGGTGGGTTATGAGAGAAGACCTTGTAGGAGGTGGTGTTATTGGCTTTCTTCCCCACAACCTGGATATGTTTTCATGTCAGTGACATTATTATTTTTCACGGCTAATAAACCAGCTTTTTACTTAATCATTTATCTTAGGCATTTGGTTTGTTCCAATACTTGCTATTATAAACAATGAGATGAACATTCTTATACATATACCTTTGAACATTTGTCTCATTATTTCCTTATGACATATTCCTAGAAGTTTCTTGCTGAGTTAAAGGGATTGTCATCCAAAAGGATGATTCCATTTTACATTCATAAAAAGTACATAAGAGTGTTTCTCAACATGCCTGCTGTGGTGGTTTTAAAACATGTTCACAAATTCTCTGACATTCTTCTTCCCTTCCCTTAAATCTCACAGGTCTTTGTATCTTCCTTAACAAATTGTCACAAAAAAAAAATGACCAAAGTGATGCTGCAGGACTTTTGCCAGTTTCTCTTGGGACACTGGCTCTAGGAGCCTTCAGTTGACAGGTAAGAACCCTGATTACCCTCAGAGACCACAGAGAGAAACCCTAGAGAGAGATACCTGAGAGGCCCCAACCATCCTAGACACCGGCTGTTTGAGTCTTCCCAGCTGACACCAGACATGTGAGCTCTTCTTTGAGATTATGACTCCAGCACCAGCTGCTGTCTGACCACAGCTGCATGAGACCCCTGAGCAAGAACTGCTTTGTTGAATCCAATCCTTCCAGATTCATAAGTAAAATAAATGACTGTGATTGTTTTAAGCCACTGTTTTTTTTTTTTTTTTTGCAGGGGGGGGTTGTTATGCAGTAAAAGATAACTGGAATAGTTACTAACACACAGCACTGTTAATTAAAAAAAATTTTTTCCAATCTTGTGAGCAAAAATTACTGTTATTATTCTTTCAATTTACTATTTTTTGACTGCCTGAGGGTGAAAATCTTTTTCATGTAGTTCCTGTCAGTTGTACTCTTTGGTAGAACTGACAATAATTAGTTTGTAAGGGTTCCTGGATTGTTGAAAATCTGAACCCCTTGCCTATAACATATAATGGGAATATTTCTGATAGTATGTAGTTTGTCTTTTTTATGGTGTATTTTTTCCCCCTTATATGGTAGTCTGAAATTTTGTTTTTTATGTAGAAAAATCTCTTGAACTTTTCCATTATGTTTTCTGGTTTTGATGTCATTCTTAAAATATGTTACATATCCTGGCCAGGCCCGGTGGCTCACGCCTGTAATCCTAGCTCTCTGGGAGGCCGAGGCGGGCAGATTGTTCGAGCTCAGGAGTTCGAAACCAGCCTGAGCAAGCGCGAGACCCCGTCTCTACTAAAAATAGAAAGAAATTAATCGGACAACTAAAAATATATAGAAAAAATTAGCCGGGAATGGTGGCGCATGCCTGTAGTCCCAGCTACTTGGGAGGCTGAGGCAGAAGGATCGCTTGAGCCCAGGAGTTTGAGGTTGCTGTGAGATAGGACAACGCCATGGCACTCTAGCCTGGGCAACAGAGTGAGACTCCGTCTCAAAAAAAAAAAAAAATGTTACTTATCCTAAGAGTATAAAAATATACACAGGGATTTCCTATCATATAGTTTAATTTCTTATATTTAAGTCTTTATCTTTTAAGAATTCATTTTGATCTAAGATTTAAGGCAAAGGTCTAACTTCATTCTCTACCCCACCTTCTAAGTCTAGCAGTTATTTTAGCACCACTTACTAGGTACTCTGCCTTTCTCCCACCAATTTGAAGGTCATCTTTCTTACTTGATAAATTTCCATGTATGCCTGGACTTGCGTCTATCTAGACTATTATTATCTTTTCTTTACCTGCTCTAGTCCTAGAACCATATTACTTTGTTAAAAATATTGTCAAGAAAGTTTTGCTTAAATTTTTCCCTTAGGGAATAAATGCTCTGAATATATACCACTCTGTAGGAAACTTTGAACTTGGGCAGAGTAATGCATATTAAAATTTTAATTTCATAACTGAACAAGTACCTTTCTTGTACTGCTACCACTTACTTCATTTTTTTTTTCTTAAGACAGGGTCTCGCTCTATCTCCCAAGCTAGGGTGCAGTGGTGTGATAATAGCTCACTGCAACCTCCAACTCGAGGGTTCAAGTGATCCTCCTGCCTCAGCCTCCTGAGTAGCTAGGACTACAGGCGTGCACCACTACACCCAGCTAAGTTCTAAAAATTTTTTGTAGAGATGGAGTCTTGCCATGTTACCTAGGCTGGTCTCGAACTCCTGGGCTCAAGTAATCTGTCCACCTCAGCCTCCCAAAGTGCTGGGATTACAGATATGAGCTACTGCGCCTGGCCATTACTTCATATTTTTATAAATCTTAAGTTATTTTAATTTCATGGTTTGAAATTTAACAAAAGAACTAAACAGCACCTCAATATCTTAAGCTATTTTATTCACATCATTTTAAATTTAATAGGTGAATATCATAAAAATAGTGTTATAGATTTTCATATTTATAAACTTGTTTTCATTTACATAATTGGACTATAATTCTTAACCAGTTCTCAGGTATAATTATGAATAAACTGTTGATAACTCAGATATCCAGTTTAAATCAGCAAAATATATATATCAGACCCCTTAATCAAAATTGATATACTACTAATTTTAAATGCATATTAAGTAATGACTATATTAAAAAATACTTTTATGTTATTGATGTATGCATAAGGCTGATGGGTCAAATTTCAATGGTTCTTCTCTCTTAAAGGCATTTATACCTTAATGGCCAATGCTTGATTACCATCTCTTAGATAACAGTCAACTCTTTGTAAAGTTATTCATTCTTCGGAGAACATAGAATAAAGTTCATTATTTTTCATTTTTAAGGATGGACTGTTATTTCATTTTTCAAATTGGTTTTAATTATAAAGGGTGATTTTCAATCTCCCTCAAAAGCAAACTTCTACTTTTTGAAAAGAAGATCCAATAGCCTGGCACCTTATAGACTTAACACATTAAAGAGGAATGTTCTGAAGATCTTAGTTCTCAGCCTTGCCTTGAATGAAAATGTTCTTATATGTGATGAAATGACTAAGGAACTGTCTTATTTATGTGTATGTTTCTAAGGTCATGACAGTTTATTAAACTCTTAGAATATATTAACTATGACCTGCTCATAATTTATATTAAAATATGCCTGCAAGTTAGCTCTTGAACTAGAATATGTCATTTTGACATATTTTCCATTGGACTGATCCTATTGTCAAACTGAGTTATCTTTCATCATCTGCTTAAAACTTATTATCTGTGAGTCAATATCCTTATTTGTCCACAGCACTTATGGTAAAGAATGTTCAACTATAAAACCCCTCAGGTGTCAGTACACAGTTTGAGTAGAAAGAATATTGATCACAGGTCGGAACTAGTGCTGGTGCTGAGGAGGTGGTGGTAACCACACCCATAGCTTCTAAAAATCCATGGCAGCTCAAGAGGCCACTGCTACTCTGTTCTAGATGATCTCCAGAGTTGGCAAAAGCCAAGTACTAACGTGGTTTAGAGAAAATTTAGAGAAAAAGAACCACAGTTAAATGTAAAATTCAAAAATATAAGTGTAAAAGTAAATTTTTTCCATGCAAATTCAGATAGTTACCATGTATTATTTTAGTACCCATCTTGACCCAAAAGCTCAATTATGAAAGAACCATATATTAAAACAACAAGCACACCTGCTGATTCACCGGGGGCTGGTTTACTTTTCCTTTTTCCTTCTGGTAGAGGTTGATGTGGTCTTTGTCCCACTGGCTCATCACCTTGGATGGCTGTTAAGTCATGCATACTGAAACTTCTTAAACGTTCAGTGATTGCTCCTTGGCTCTATTTAACAGAGAAGTGATAGATTCAAGAAAAAAAAATACCTTAAATATTTAGTGTGCTTACATTTAATTATTCCTACTATATTATGAAACTCTGAGAAAAGTTGAAAGAATTCTAAAGTGAACATCTATACATTGTGTACATTTTACTATATTTGCTTTATCACATATCCACCATCTATCCATCTGTCAATCCATTTTCTTTTTTTAAGCATTTCAAAATAAGTTGTAGAGCTGGGCATAGTGGCATGACTCAGCTACTAGGGAGGCTGAGATCGCTTGAGCCCAGGAGTTTGAGATCAGCCTGGGCAACATAGCAAGAGATTCTTGTCTCAAAAAAAAGAAAAAGAAAAAAATCTTGAAAACCAAACCAAGTTGTAGACATCAGTAATTTCACCCCAAATATTTTAGCATTATATGTAATTTTAATATATAAAATTACCCTCAGAGATAGCATCCACAATTTTATTCTCTCTTAAAATTAGCACTTTGGGGCTTGAAGTTTGTGATTTAGGACAGCTTTATAAAGCAAAAGAGACATTGTTTTAAAGCCAAGTTAGGACTGGAAATGGCTTTACCTAGAACAAGGCAGAAAAGTTTAAGAGCCAAAGAATCTTGGATATGAAAGCATATTCAGTTTATGAATTTACTATTTGGCAAGACATATCTACCACTATACAATCTAACTTTAAGTCCTTTTTCCCTAATAATATGGCAGACACTGGGTATTTACAATTAAATTAATTAAAATTAAAATTCAGTTTTTTTAATGCACTAGCCACATTTCAAACATTCAACAGCTACAGGTGGCTAGTGGCTACTGTATGGGACAGTGCAGAAACAGAACATTTCCATCCCTGCAGAAAGTTCAGTGATTTTCATCATTGTACAACCCTGAAAGAGACATTTTCTCAACTTTTCAGATAAACTACATTCCCCCCAACTATAAAGCTTTGTAAAAAGAGAAAAAAATATTTTCTAAATTTACCCACTTTAAATGGGCATAGCATATAGATGACTCATTTCTTATTTATAGCTAGATTAAAAATATTCTTCTAAAGCTTTTTTTCTATACTTATTATTTCTTCTTTTCACACATAGGAATTTATGATTGCTTCTAGTTATAACATCACCATAGAAACTCATCCACAATGGTTCCTCTCTAAATTTCAGAGTCAAAGGTGCTACAGACAATTAGGCATTATTGCTAACTTGTATTTTACACTGAAGAAAAAGGTCTTGATTCATGAGTCATGATTCAGTACTCTTGGGTTAGTGATATCATATTTTGTCAAAACCAAATGCCATTTCCATACCCCATTTGAGCTTTGCATTGCTACCATATTTTTTCAATTGTGACAAGGATTTATTAAAGCGTCTATATTCTCAATAAAAATAATTGGATTTCACACATATTTAAAACATTCTTGGCATGGTTAATTTATTATTCTTGCTTTCTCTTTATCAGAGATCATTTACTTATTAAACAGATGGTTGACAGAAGAGTTCACAGATATACTGCAAGGAAGTGACCAGTGTTCATGTGAAACAGAAGCCTTGTTTTCTTAGAACTGTCATTTTCTTTATTCTACTTTTGTATTCCTGTGCCCTCTCTCAGCAAGTCTTCATCTTTTACCTACTACCACACAGATGACAAATGGCAGACACGTTCATGATACCCTTGATCCAAATGACGTGTAATTTCCAAGGCTGGCTGTAATTTTGAAACCCTCACACTCAAGAAGGTACATTTCAGAATACCAATGAGTTAAAGTGTCATTGAATCAGTCTAGTTTTATAATTATATCATCCACAAACTTTGGTACCTTTAACAAGTATGATCAAATTTCTTAGGCCATATGGCACAAATGAACTCACACACCCTCTATAGTAGTGCCATGTATATTTTGCCACCAGAGCAAGATTTTAAGATGCTAGAAGAGAGGGACACATCTTAGGCTTCTATTTTCCTAGTACACAGGCTAGGAAGTAAATGCTCTTTTTATGCTCCTTCTTACTCTTCCTTCCTTTCTTACTCCTTTCTTTTCTTTTCCCTTCCTTTTTCCTTTCTTTCAGATAGGGTCTTGCTCTATTGCCCCGGCTAGAGTGCAGTGGCGTCATCATAGCTCACAACAACCTCAAACTCCTGGGCTCACATGATCCTCCTGCCTCAGCTTCTGAGGAGCAGGGACTACAGGCATGTGCCACCATGCTCAGCTAATTTTTCTGCTTTTTCTAGAGATGGGGTCTCGTTCTTGTTCAGGCTGGTCTTGAAATCCTGAGCTCAAGCAATCCTTCCTTCTCAGCCTCCTAAAGTGCTAGGATTACAGGTGTGAGCCACTGTACCCAGCCCCCCTCTTACTCTTGACTGCTAAAGAGTTCTCCATAGATAGCAGTGTGTTTTAATGCAAACATTGTAGTTTATATGCAGAGGTACAGCATCAAACTATAGGTATGATTATGGTATCACTACACCATCCACCAGGAGTTTGCTTCAGGTTTAGATTAACACATTG
>NW_012135525.1:1134070-1155874 GCF_000956105.1 Propithecus coquereli
AGTGTTCCTGAATCTTCTGAACTTCAAGTGACACAGAATTCTCAGGGTTTGGATTTGGATGGGCCCCAACATTCATTTGAGAAACTGAGAACACCATAGGGCCTGACTGGGCAGGAGGGCAGGTCCAGAGCTATTATAATACACTCAAGTTCTGGGACGGATTCTTAGCTGAGAAGCAACTCCCTGAACTGGCCCCACACAGAGCTCATGTACATCCGAGGGCACTAGGACATCTGAACGTCTACTCAAGTTTCTAAGCACATGGATGGCATCTGTAAAAAGGGACCCTGCATATATGACTAATTCCAACTTCTTTACATTCAAATAATTCTGCCTTTGTTTAAATACTTCATTTCTTGGTCAAACATTACATCAAAATTACTATATTTTGTGTTAAATAAGGGGAATTTATTTCACTTATCAGCATCTTTGTATAACACCTTCAATCTATTCTCTTCACATTTTTTATCAGTAATTTAAAAACATATCAGTAATGCTTTATAATCTTATAAGCAGAAAACATTCTTTTACAGAAAAATTCTTATTATACTACTCAATAATGAATAGCCATTAAGCTCTATTTCTTTTTGATCCTTGACATGTTATATTATAATTGCAGAAAAGGTTAGTTCCCAGTTTTAAGGAAAATCTCTTTTCCCTACAGACATTCAACAATTAATCTGATCAAGCCCAGAATGGAACTGACTGCATTTGCATTAGGTGAATAATATATTTTAGTGTTTTTAAGATTAAAGTAGTATATATTTATTGAAGGATATTTATAACAGAAAAATTTTTAAAAATTATTTGTAACCTACCACTAAAACTACCTATATGTATATGCCCTTTTAGTTTTTTCTGACTCATACTTTTATAGCAGGGTTTCTCAACCTTAACAATATTGCTATTTTGGGCTGGATAATTTTTTTGTTGTGGGAAGCTGTCCTGTGCTTTGTAGGATATTAAACAGCATCTCCAGCCTCCACCCACTAGATACCAGTAGCAGCCCACTCTCATTTGTGACAACCTAAAATGTCCCTTGGTGGGGGTGGGGGCACAAAACTGCCTCCAGTTGAGAACCACTGTTTTAGAGTTACAAGGGGTTTTAGAAGTCAGATTTCACCTCTTTGTTTTACAGGTGAGAAAATTAATACTTAGATCAATGCAGATGTTCTGCCCAAAACCTCATAGCTAATTAGTGGCAGAATCAGGACTTAAAAAAAAAAAAAATCCAGATTAATTCAACTGCTTTTTAATAAAAGGATTTATTCTGTAAAATTTGGATTCAGTCAAAAGCCCGCACTAGATGATCCAGAAGGACACATGTGGCCCCAAGGCCACAGGTTCCCTGCCCCAATCTGTCCTTCATCTGGCAGTAGTGCTGCTCATCTGCACAAAAGCCACCTGCACGTCTAATGTGAAAAGCTATGGAATGTTGAACATCCTCATAAAAATCCTTGAAGGTCCTTCGTATGTTTATGCTTTGCTCAGCCAAAATAAACTTGTACACTGACCTTGCAAACAGATGCTTGGTAATGAGGTCATACAACTGAGTAACATTTTCAGAAAATTGTTTTACAGTGTAATAAATGTTCAGATTAGATTCCTATTTTCACCTTTAACATGCTCAGGTGGTTCAACCTGGGAAACCTAGTCAGGGGTATTACCTGTTCTTTAAAGGTCACATCAAGGGTCCAATAATTTTTAGCCTGAAAGGTATTTTAAACAAACTATATATTGTAAAAATTTTAGATAATTCCCCAGTCTTACTGTTGGCTTCCTTTCAGTTTCTCCTTAAACTTGACCTATTTTCTATTTCAGTTTCAATTTATTCTTCGGTATGAAGTGTCTGGTTCAGTGATTCCTCCATGATGATACCTTTGTTTGACATCTCCAGAGATGAAACTAATTTCGTGTACTCTAAAATAAGCACAGCATAACTTGAGGCAAATAGTGTTAACATGCTGTGTTCAGCATATTTAATGACCATTTCTAATGAATAATATAGATTCCAGGATGGAGGCCCCAGTGTTCCTGTATTCACGATGAGGATGGCGAAGATTCCCTCCTACATGGGGATCTTGTTGATAAAATAATCACAACATCACAAACAAGTGGGGACAGTTTCAAATTGAATTTCAATTGTAGGATATGTGTTTCTATTTGTTTTGCAGTAGTAACTTAGATGACTTTTATATTTCCTACTTCCTGCCTTTGGGATGGAGAGGTGATTTTAAGGTGTTAAATATATAAATACAAACAATGAATCACGAAGAAGAAAGCCAGAGAACTAGATATAGGATTGTTTTCACAATGTTTTTACAGAAAAGTATTTCTGTGAGCTTTTTTTTTAGTAATGGAAGGTAATGGATGGGCTCTTAACAACAAAAGAAGAAATAAAAATTTCAGGTATTGAACAGAGACATTAGCTACAGCCAGACAGCAGCCTGGGAGGGTGGGGACTGTATTTATCTTGCTCATTGCTGCATCCCTCAGCACCTACCATATAGTAGGCATTAAATAAACAGACACTGAATAAATGATATGCAGGATCCTAAAAACTGATGGAGGCAAAGTGTAAAATAAATGAGGAGGGAATGAGGATAAGATAATATAGTAGCAACTGCTGATTCCTCACAGAGAGGGTTTGAAAGTAGTAAACACAAATCAGAATAAAACAAGTACTCCACAAAATAGTCACAATATGTAGAAAGGTGTCTCACAGAATAGTAGGATTACAAACCAAATTTAAATGTGAAGAGGAAAAATGGGATTTGTATGCTTCTGCTTTTTAAAACAATGTTCTAAAATGTCTTTTTTCTAAACTACTTTTCAAGTTGAAATTTAATTGTCAGATTTTCTCCATAGAATCGTGTTGAATGATGCTTCTAAACATGAAAGATTCAGAAAGCATTTCCATTGGAGTGTAAATAAATAAATGTACTTGGTTTGTAAAGTCAAATAATGCTAAATTTTATAATAAATAAAAAGCAACAAGGCCTTAGTCCCCTTCTCCTCTTTGTCCCCTTGCAGATGAACACTCTACTTTCCTGTTACAGCAGATGAGCGTTTTAGTTCTGGTCCATCTCCTGTTTTTCTTCCCCTGTCCTCCTAACATGGCAAAATCACAGTTGTTAAATCCTCAGTCTGTGTTCTCATTATCATAATGTAAATGCTGTTCCCTGCTGAGCCAAGCCATGCTCCACTATTATATTTCCTTTCTTACATAACTTTTGTTTTTTCCCAGGGGTAAGGATTACACCTTTTCTTCTTTTTCATTTGCTTAGTTGTTCTACCCTCTCCCTCTTTACATTGTCTCCAGTACATTTTTCATGGCGCTCAGGTGTACAGCTGCATCAGTACCAGCTGTCTACAGCCAGCGTGTCCTCTGATTGGTCACAGCATGGGCTCTGACTGGTTTAAGTATCATCCCTGTGCAGCATTAAACCTATTAGATCCTCTGGGCTCTGTGTGTTTCCCAGAGACATCCCTCCTGGCACCTTTCATCCATCACATCCAATTTTGGCTGGTTGCACTTTGGACTTGACGCGTTGTGGGAATTCCTGTTATATCATCTCCCTTCCATGTAGGATAACCTGTTTCCCAAATCCCATAAGTTTCCTTTTTTGCGGACTATTCCCTAACGTTGGCAAAGCATATCTGCCCTGACAGAGGTAGGTAAATCTTGTGACTTTGCACGCCTAGAATTTAAAAACAAATTTTTATTCTAAGTGCATACATGATTGATAGCTTGACTATTATACAACTGGAGGGTAAAAATCATGATGGCATCGGGGGTGGTATTACTCTGTCTTCAAGCTTCCATTGTCACTCTTTAGAAATTTAATGCCATTCTAATTCTAGATCATTTGAATGTGACATGATTTTTATCTTTGGAATCTTTAAGAATTTTCTCCTTATCTCTGGTGTTTTGGGATATCCAATGATTTTGCTTAGACTTGGTCATTCTTTTCATTCATTGTGCTGGGTACTTGGTGGGCCCTTTCAGTCTGGAGATTCATGGGCTTCAGTTCTGGGAAATATTTCTTTGATAATTGTGTCTGTTCTCTCTTTTCAGAATTCCTAGTTGCTGAGTTCTGGATCCCCTGGATAATCTTTTTTAGTGGACATGGAAATCAGGAATGTATTTTCACTGAGCAAGATATAAAAAGCAAAGCAAATGAATTTCTAAAATGGAAAACAATCCTTTAAACTGAAAATTTTGCCAATTCATTTACAAACCTATCCTAATAACAGAAAAAGCTTTTAAAAGCCAAATAACAGGAAAACCATACTACATGAAAGTGCTGGTAATTAATAACCATTAATAATACAGTTGTCTTACCTGTATAGTGCTGCATAGTTAATAAATCTCCATTTAATTCTTAACACAACACTGCTTGGTATATAATTTGAATTTTTCTTCTCGCTTATTATATTAATTTTGATACTTGAGCCCTCATTTTATAACCATTTACCATTACAATTACATAAAATCACCACTGAACTAGAAAATTAATTTCCATAGTATTGTCATTTTAGTTCAAGATAACTAAAAGAATTGAATACTATTTACTCTCAACTTAACAGCAAAAAACTCAAGCTTTCACTTGGATTGAGATAGACACACGATATTAATGTTTATTAGGCTCCCGCTATATGCAAGCAAGCACTGTGCTTTTATATATTCTCTCACAGGTAGTATAGTACCCCTTTTATACATGAAGCAACTAACGAACATTGAAATCAAGTAAATTGCCTATGGTTACTTAGAAAGTTACACTCAACACTTTCTGGACCTGTTTTCTTTCCATACACTACACACCAAAATCAATTATACTATGGCCTTTAAAATAAACCACACGAATTACAACATGCAAGGAAATCCAAAAGCCATAATGCAAATTTGCACAGAACACATTCTTTTGATAACTTGGCTTGCAAACACAACAAATGACATTAGTAACTGGCTAAGTAAAATCTCAAGTTTTAAGGACAGAATTTTTTCATGCCTTATTTTGAATAATCAGTTACCTCAAATTGATTGAAGTAGAGGTGCAGAAGTAAGCCAGAAATCCTAGCAAGATATTGCCATCGAGAGAGAGAACACCAAAGACAGAGAAAGAAAGAATGGTCATCTTTACTTAAGGTGATTTATTCAAATCATTTTAAGGTAATAAAGTGGAAAAATTATGACAAAATAACATTTTCAGGTATGTTTTACTTATTAACTAACTCTCATTTTGTGATCAATTAAGAAATTCAAAATTTATTGAGTAGTTATAGAATATATAATGTGAAGATACCTTAAAAATTACCTAATTGTTCTTTCTAGTACTAGAAAAATGAACATAAAGCAAAATTCTACCATAAGTTTATAATGATTTGAAATAAAAATCCACCTTACTTTATTTTTTGACTTAATGTGACATTGGATAAAAAAGGTAAATGAAAAATTACCTTCACTGCAGCAGTGACAGCAGCAGTAGCTGCTAAGTTCAAACCTTGCCGTCCAAAGTTTACCACGGTCTCATAGCCTCGTTCCTTTGCTTGTACAATATATTCGTCAATCTCCTGGGGGGAAAAAACCCACATAGATGTTAATTTTATTTAATAACAGTGTTAAGAAGCCCCAAACTAGGACTTTCTCCCCATAATTTAATAGTTCCACTAATTTTACAGCATTAAGTATGTGTCGATAGACATTTCTTAAAAAATGATTTGTGAAAATAATTTATATACCTTACCCTTTCCTTTGAAGAAAGAAGTGGATGAAGGAATTTTCTATAAATTAAACTGGCTCCTTTGGTATAGGGACAGAGCAGCCATATGACAAAAGCAATCTTCAGCTCATAGTACAGGGGAAACCTGACGAGAAAAAAATTGAAAATAAAGCTGCTAGTGAAAAATAAACTATAACCAATATGGAAATCACAAAAACACTTTTTAAAAAGTTCAGTCACTGTGCTAGGTTTTCACATGTAAAAGTTAGTGATCAGGGAAACAACCATGTTTGAATTGATGAAATCATCTCCTTTAACTATAGATCAGTTAACGAAAAGAACGACCCCAGGGATTCACACCTTCTAATCCAAGATTCTTCCTCTGAAGCAAGCATAGGAAAACTGCCAAACTGACTGTAGCAGTCAAGAGAGGGCACTGACAGCATTTAGCCAGGGAAGTAAGGTACACCCACCCTGTCTGCAGAGCCAAACTACCATGGAAGTACATGCTATATACCTCAAATCATCAGGGCACTTCATATGCTCCAAGTGCACAATGCTTATCCCGTGCACACATGTCCTTATGTTGCTCAGGACTCCCAGAAAACTTCCCTTCCAATCTCATTTGGCCAGAATTGCAGCACTTTGCAGACCTAAATTATTTACTTGCGAGGGGAACACAATTAGCATTGTGGTAGACTGGGAATTAGGGTTATACAACCATGCCCTTTTCCATGTGACTTTGTAGCACCTTCCCTGTGAGGACTTTCCCCAATCAATGACTGTGGCTTTAACCACGTATGTTGCTTTGGCCAACAAAATGTGAGTGTGACAGATGTCACGTAAAGCAGGAGCCTTAAATGCCCTTTGATGCCCTACTCCAACACCCTCAACCTCTCGCTTTAAGCGTTTGCCTTCTGCCGTAAGAATAGCTGCTTCTCTGGCTTTGGTCCTGGAGTGAGACAACACTTAAAACTAAGCTGAGTCCAGCAAAGCTGCAGCTGACCATTTGCCCTCATGCAGTTTGAGCAAGAAATACAAGTTTGTTTTTCTAACCTGCTGTGCTTTTATGGTTGGTTGTTGCCACAGCAAAAGTTAACTAAAATATAATGAGGGGCCCAGTATCCTGTGGTCCATGAGGCACTAAGATAAATAACTGAGCAAATCTGGGTTTTTCTATCAAGGCAGACAGGTAGGGGGCAGTGAGGAATGATTATTGTGTGGTGAACAAAAGGTTTCTGCCACATGCCATCACAAAAAATTTCTAGACTTCAATTGTTTATGTTAAATTTTTCCTATATTGTTCACTTTTTAATAATATATATAGGTTACATGTGCAATTAGAAAATATGAGGTCTTTAAAAAAAATCTTTGAAACTTAGACCTACCATGGTTTGGAATCTGTGTTCTGCCACTTAAAAACAAACAAACAGACAATAAACAATCAGAAAACCCTCCCCGAAAGCCCTACACCAAAAGCATAACAGGTAAATGAATGAACTTTGGGGCAGAGGAAGGAAAACTTGTACAGTATTTCAAATTGGAAGAGAAAGAGGGGTGCAGATACAGAGAAGTTCATTAATAAAGGCAGGTTGTTAAGAATGAATATTTTAGTCTGATGACTTCTACTTTTTTCTAGCAAATCCAATGTGACCTAATGTGGTATGAGAAAATGAAAATAGCGAAATGGGAAAGACAGCTTAAGGAGAGAACAGTAAAGGTTTGAAACAGACACAGGCAGGAAAGGAAGTAGATACTGACCAGAAGCAAGTTAAAGGAATGAGGTTCAATTGATAGCTATATGAGCAGCTGATTGATTTTTTTCCAGCTGCATTTAGTAGTCCAGGTAAAGAAGTAAAGAAGAGTGATTGCTGGGCTAATTTAGGCTGAAGGTTTGTGCAGTAAGGGCAGAGGAAGATACTGGCAAGGTTGGAAACTTAAATATTTTGAAAGGAGAAGTTCTCCAAATGATGGCAGGGTTTAAATGGAAATGCACTATTGAAATACAGCACAAGGAGATTCAAGTTGTCCATTAAGTACTGCTTGCTCCTTCGTAAAATGTTAAATCCTTAAAGATATAAACATGCTTTAAATTCTGCCTTGTCTATTTGGAATAGAGCAGCCAAGGAGCTGGTGTTGAATGGGCGTCCACATGGGCGCTGACGTTGTCCAGTTTGAATGTTTGTCGATGAGAATTATAAGGATGGGGAGGAGGTGATAAAACCAGATGATGTGGGCTTCAAAAGAGGAGTCCTTTAGGAAAGTGATAAAGGAAAATAGTCTGAAGTCATCAGCGTAGAAAAGGATTATGACAACCAAGTTTCCTTATTCCAAGATATTGAGGGGAAGGTGTGTGGGAAGTGGGCAGGGAGTGACATATGGGGAGAAAAATTAGCTGCACTTATTTGAGGGGGCTATAGGAAAGTAATGTTCTTATGGAAAAGCAGATGAAGAAAACAAGATGTAGGATAATTAGGTAACTTGATCAAATTCACTTAGTTAATAGCAAGAGCAGAATAAGAACTCAGGACACTGACAATGAGTCTGTAGTGTGGCCCCTTCTCAATAGTAGAACTTACCAAGCAACTGTTTGATCTGCTACTGTTTCAATGACAGTATAGAGAGCAAAAACAATCCAGTACATCATCCATCGAACCTGGAAGTAATTAATTATTATTAATAAAAATACTAATGAACAGCAGACTAAATCTGCAACTGAATAATTATACATATGTTATTTCTAGATAAACAGTATGCTGGGTCAAATGCAGAAGGTGATGGTTTAGTTTGCAATAGGTTTTGAGTTCTTTACATCACTATATCGACAGCCTTGTGATACAAAGAATCAAAGAATAACAAATCTCTGGGGCCTGATATGATATAATTTAGGAATCTAAAACAAAGAATTGGAAAAATAGGAAACATTTTTCTTTTTTTTTTTTTGAGACAGAGTCTCACTCTCTTGCCTAGGCTAGAGTGCCGTGGCGTCACCCTAGCTCACAGCAACCTCAAACTCCTGGGCTCAAGCGATCCTCTTGCCTCAGCCTCCCAGGTAGCTGGGACTACAGGCATGCCCCACCATGCCCGGCTAATCTTTTCTATTTTTAGTTGTTTGGCTAATTTCTTTCGATTTATAGTCGAGACGGGGGTCTTGCTCTTGCTCAGGCTGGTCTCGAACTCCTGGGCTCAAGCAATCCTCCCGCCTCGGCCTCCCAGAGTGCTAGGATTACAGGCGGGAGCCACCACGCCAGGCTCCAATTACACCATCTAGAGAGAGAAAACGCAAGAAATTCTTGAATGTGGGGTACAAGAATAACCACATTCCTTGTTCTCATACCAATCTGTGACAAAAAAATTTAGATTCTTATAAATAGCTAGAAAATTTACCTATTTAGTTTTAATACAGATGCTTGTTTGGGTATTTCATAGACAATATAAAACTATAACTCAAGTAGCTTTTACAATTTTGTGTTTACATGGACAAATCAATTAAAAATAGCCATGAATAACTTTTGAGGCAACTGTATTGTGAAATATGAATACCAATTTGCTCTAATTTATGAAGAATCCTGAAAGCTTAAAAAAACTACCCAAAGCAAATAATAAGGTACATTATCTATATTTGAAATATGAGGAAATTGATTTGTAAGATTATCTTAAAATTTAAAAAAAACAAACAAACAAATGTTGTCTTTAGTTTCCCACTTTTCAAGATTTCTTTTAAATCTCTCACTGCTCCCAATCCCAAGGTTTGTCCAAGTATGGGGATTTTCTCCCAGGACTAAAATCCTACGTGTGTCTCTGTGTGTGTTGTCTTTTCTTTCCTCCCCTCCCCTTTCCAACAGAAGTGATGCTCTTGTATGAGTTCATTCACTCAGCCTTTCCAAATCCAAACACTAATTTGGTACTTTTACCTCTCCACTGTATTCATAAGGTTATCTTTTACCGTGACTGACTATAGGCCTTCCCCCACATGAGAAATGAAGAAAAATATGACTGCAAACTGAATAACGTGCCTTACTGAGCTAGAGGGGACCTTGGAAGAGATTAAGCCTTTTTAAACTAAACAATGGTTTACTGAAAAAAACTGTAAAAACATTACAAGAGAAATTGTTCTGGTTTGGTCTCCTATTCAACTTACCCTAGGACTCTTGGGGAGATTCCAAGAAACGCTAGTGCTCCATGTGGTAGATTGAAAACATAATATGGCAAACTCCTCTCACTTAATGAAGGGCCAAAATCAATATGATATTCAAGCTCACTGAGCTAGCAGATGGCTGAAGGAGGTCCGGTCCACCTTGAAGCCTGAATTATGCAGCTTTTTAAACAAGCGGCTGCCACCAGACCAGTCTCTCCAGTTCTCTAGGATTTCCTGGTTCTCTCCCTCTCTAGTTCTCAGCACAGGGATTTCAATATAAACATTATCACCTTCTTTCCCAGAAAACTGAAGGCTTACGTTAGATTGGATCCTCCTCACAGAAAATTTAGGAAACTCTCAGAAAAATTAAAGTATTTAAGTCAATGCTTATTATTTTTCATTATTTCACATTTTCATTATTTCACAACTGTGATCTTCCAAAGGGATAACAACTATAAGTAATACTCCACAAATAAAGAAAGCTTTGATTTTTAGTTAAAAAACGATTGAACAAACAACAAATTATCCAATCAATAGGGTATTTCTGGGCGTTTTCCTGGGATACTGACAACAATTTTATATAAGCAAAACCTCATGGTTTTAATTTGTCTTTAATGAAGAAATTCTTTGACAATTTGCTCTCTTGAACCTATGGATTTTTCATTCTCCTTATCAGAAACATGGATCTTAAATATAGTTGAATTCAGGCAATAATTAAAAGAATTCAATAAGCATGTGTTATGCAGGGGAGCAACCACAAAGAAAGTTAACTTTGAAAATATATTGCTTCTTTTTTCCATTAATGGACTTCTTCGGTATTTTATACCAAATGATTACTCAGTGAAGCTTTTATTAAAACTATACCTCAAGGCCACTCAGTCTACTGTTTAAGGTTTTGCTCAAAGGAAATAACACAAAGAAGTCAAGGTCAAAAAAAAAAAAGAAATTAAACACATGTGAAGATAAAATATTCTTTGGATCACCTGAAAACATTAATAACAAAATGCAATACTAATACAAAAAAATTGGTAGGAAAACAATCACACTGCTATCTTATGAACATATCTAACCAAATATAATAGAAATAATTGGTTTTAAAATGTTATGCAAATACAAGTCAGTAATCTAACAGGTGACTTTAATAAACCACAATCCACCTTTTAAGTTAAAGGAAAAAAAGTTCACACTAACATGATGTTTATTGATACAATTTATGTTCTTGGCAAAGTGGGAACAAATAATATTTCTTTCTGGTTCAGAAATGATTGGTAAAATCAACAAACTATTGCTTAGATATCTGCACAAGAACAATGAGTATTGAGAAAGCTGTTCACAGTTTTTCCTTAAAAGTCTCTTTGATCCTCTGCAGTCTATAAACCCTAATCCCAGTGGTAAACATTTTCAACCCAGATGACAGTTCATTTTCAGAAAAGGGGCTTATACTTGCGGGGACGGGGGCTCTGCGGTTAGCGAGTGCACTGGAGCAGGGTTCAGGAATTGAAAGAAGAGGCGGGCAGCAGCGGGCAGATGAAACATACTCTCTATTGCCGGGGCCGGGGTGGGGGGATGCTGCGCGCAGCAAGTACATGGCGAGCATTTATACATATGGCTCAGAACAATAGTGGCAACACGCCAAGCGAAAGCGTGATGGCATGGGTTCACAGAGGACATAACACCTTGGTTACGTAAGTGTGTTGACTCATGCCTTACCAGGCCGGCGGAAGGCCAATCATTTTAGTTTGGCCTAAAAAACCTATTTATTGCCTATACAAATGGATTTCCCTTACAGTGCTACCAGAGGCTCACAGAGCAGATACGAATTGCCTGAATACTCTGTAACTCCCTTCTATGTAGCCTAGTTGATGACCATAAAAAGCTGTGAAAGAAAGATGTCTCTTTGATCCCAGAGAACTGAATTCTCCATCAAGGTGAAGATTACATCTATAAGCACTAAGATGAGGAGACACACACACATACACACCCCTCCTATTGATTAATCTTTCTTCTTCTTTTCTTTTTTTTGGAGACAGAGTCTCACTCTGTTGCCCAGGCTACAGTGCCATGGCGTCAGCCTAGCTCACAGCAACCTCAAACTCCTGGGCTCAAGTGATCCCCCTGCCTCACTCAGCCTCCTGAGTAGCTTGGACTACAGGTGCGCACCACCACGCCCAACTAATTTTTTCTATTTTTAGTAGAGACGGGGGTCTCGCTCTTGCTCAGGCTGGTCTCGAACTCCTGACCTCAAGTGATCCTCCTGCCTCACCTCCCAGAGTGCTAGGATTACAGGCATGAGCCACCACCCCCGGCCTAATTTAGTCAACTCTTGAGGACTCAGGTGGTGTCATTAAAAATAACATTCATTGATACAGTTGTAAGTAAACCCTACCTACTTCATGTCACAGGAATACAAACATGACAGCTCTGTCCTCCAGGATTTAACATTTTACCAAGGAGAAAAACAAGTAAATAACTGTAATTTAAAAAATGTTATGCTGGGTGCACCTGTAATCTCAGCTACTCAGGAGGCTGAGGTGGGAGGATTGCTTGAGCTTAGGAATTCAAGGCCAGCCTAAGCAATACAGCTAGACTCATCTCTTAAAAACAAACAAACAAACAAACAAAGTTCTGTTGTTCTTCTACATTAGTTACCCTAGTTTCTAGTATGAGTCAAGACCCTAATATTTCAAAGAAAGCTTACTAAAGGGATTAGTTATAAACCTGTGAGCAACATTCAGGAAAACCAATTAAGGACAGTGGTGCATCAGTGAGCTGGTGACAGCAGGAACTGGTGTTACTTCTAGGTGAGGGGGGAGGGGAGGAATAGGTTTCCTGGCGTCCAGAGAGGGTAACTGTGGGTGAGAGCTATAGGCTCAGGTAGACAGTCACAGTCTACCTGTGGTGGCAGGGAGGGAGCGGGAGAGCGAATACTCTGACCTCATGCTCACCCTGTCTTCTCATCTTCTGCAGGGCCTCTCACAGGCCAAACCTAAAGGGAAGCCAGAGATGGTCTAGCCTGGATGGATAAGCCTCCTGGGCCATATAAAAGGCAGGGAACTGAGGAAAATGGAGGGGAAACTCCGCAGGAGGGGCAAGTAGAAGGTCCCAGCGCTCACCCTGTTAGCTTTTTGAAACTGTGAACTAATACAAAATCCTAAGCCGCGCTCTCCCCTCGGCCAAGGGGATCCTGAGTTCCCGGCCATGCCTCATTATGTGCCCTCCCTTGCTGACAGCCATCAGGCTTTTCCCTAAGGGCTGAACAGAAACCAATCCCAGTGATCCGGACCAGCTTTCTTTCCTGGTAAGAGACTCTACCCCTGGAGTGGCTTTAACCAGTCTATGGAGCATGCGCAGAGAGGGTCTTCAGGTCCTTGTTTCACCTCTTTGGCCTTAAGAGGGCGGCCATTTCTGAATGTGGACCCCATAAAAGGGCATAAAGCTCAACTGCGCAGGTGCAGGTTTCTCCTTTCATAAATATTCACGAACCCTCCTATAGCTTGTTAAATTTGTGTGTGTGGCCATCCTATTCACTATAAATTCCTATTGTCTCTGCCTCGAAGCTCCTATTCCTGGTGTCAGGCTGAGGCTCAGTGGCTTTCCAGCCTGTTGGGCACCCACAGGCTGCAACCCTTTCTGAGAAATAAAACTCTCCTCGTTATTTCCTCAGTTAACAAAACGTACCCAGAATTGAAGTCATCTATTATCATTTCCACAGATAGCCCCCAGCCCAGATGACCATCATCTCTTGTCTGAATTATTTCGATAGCATCCTAACTGATCACTCAGCTTTTTTCAGTCTACTCTGCATATAACAGAGTGTGTCCTTAAAACAGAAGCCACTCATGTCATTCCTCTGCTCAAACCTCTCTGATGGCTCCCCATCAAAATCCTTACTACAGCCTAAAAGGCCCTATGGATCTGGCCCCAGCGACCTCTCCATCCTCACCTGCTACTGCACCTTCCTTGCCCATTCTGCTCAGCCACACCCGCCCTTTTCCTGTCCTTTGTATGTGCTGATATGTTCCTGCCTCAGGGCCTCTTACAGGCTGTTTCCTTGTCTGAAATGCTCTTTCCCATAGCTTTCTCACGTGCTTCAGATTTCTGCTCCAATATTTCCCATCAGAGAAGCCTTTTCCTGATCACCTGTTTAGAATATCAATGTCATCCTAACTCTCTCATCCTGCTTAATTTTTCTCTTTAGCAGGCACCACATATCATAGACACATCTAACAAATGTTTACTTTTTTTCCCTGCCTTTTCCTACTAGAATGTAAACCTCAAGAGGGCAAAGACGTTTATTTTGCTCACCGCTGAATCCCCAGTGCCTGGCACAAAAGTTGCTCCATAGATGTATGTTGATGGATTGTTGAATGAATATGGGGCTGCACATGGCTTAGTGTGCTCCTTTTGTAAGGACTGCAAAAGGCTAGAAAGTAGATAGCAGGCAAAAACATGATGAATAAATATAAACTAATCTTTTAAGTGATCCAGTTTTTTTTTTTTTTTTAAGGAGAAGGGAATAAAAAATAGCAGGAGGCAAAATGAAAGCATGTTTATGTTCTCAAGGATTTAACATTTTACTGGAGAGATAATGAGATCCAAATTATGAGAAAGCAGGAATACTTAACGGAACAAGATCCTGGATGAGACAGACGAGAATACGATTAGGAACGTAGATGGAAAGAAGAGTGGGCTGATGAAAGAAGAAGGGATGCCTCTTCCTCTGGGACAGCAGGAAGGCAAGAAATGAGTGGTCGCCCTGGGAAGAGAGTTGAAGGGTCACAGGTGAGGCTCTCTCCCTTCACCCTGCAGTAGGAGGGCAGGTCAGTTGTTAAAGCTGGGTATGGGCAGGAAGGGGAGTGCATTTGAGAAGGGCAATAAATGTTTAGAAAAGTTGTTTTTAAGGATGGGAAAGGGAGCTGCCTAGGGAAGGGTTGGAACAGACGACGTGATCATTGATGCCCTCACCTGCTCTGGGTGTCAGAGCAAGGGCTACAGTGAAAGGTCTAGGACAATAAAATGAGAGGTATGGTGGTGACATACTGCTGTTCGTACAAAGGCATAATGACAGAGTGTGTCTGGGAAGTGGCCCAGCATGGCCTGTGCTCCTTAGCCTTCTTTGCAGGTAGGTGAGGCAGTGTTCAGTTCTCACCAACAGAATACAAGGCGAGGCTTTTGAGAAGTGGGTATATCTCCTCCACTTGCTGTTCCTCCCTTCCTGCTAGCTGGGATGGCACAGAGCAGAGCAGCCTTAGAAGCTATGTGTTGAAGGTAGGCAGAGTCTGAGTTCTTAAAAAAAATAGTTGCATGAGGAGAACTTTTTGCTGGAATGAACACCTAGCCTGGACTCTTATGTGAAAAAGAAATAAATTTCTATATTCTTTCAGGCATTGCATTATTGTTGCATACTGTGATCACAGCAGCTTAGTCTAGGCCACAGAAGCAGTGGTTCCAGAATTAGGTAAGCATTCGTCATAGTGCTATCAGCTGCCATTTGTGCCATGGCTAATGTCCTGGTATGTGGTGACAGACACTTGTACCACAATGATGGAGAAATGGAGAAGAGGGGTACCATTTTAAGAAACTCTGGTTGAGATATTCTCAAGGAAGTATTTTGGAAGAAACTGAAGGGTAGGAAGGATTGATGTTCTTATGCAGCACACTGGGGCAGAGCCTGAGGAATACTATTTTAAATTATTGTAATCCTTGGTAAATGTGGTTTCTCACTATGTGAATTTATTAGCTAACATCAGCATTGTCAGTATATATGTTTTCAGCAGCAATCCTCTTCTACTTTCATTAGGCCAACAAATCAGATAAATAAGCTTGTTAGAAACAGGCATGAAGTTTCAAGTAAATATATTCTGAGTGGGAGGCCAATAAATAAAATGCAAAGAAAAAAGTGCATAAACGTCAGAGGGATGACTATATAAAAAAAGTTGTTTGATGTTCCATTTTGCTTACTTTGTTTTCTTTCCTAAGAGTATACCTAATGGCTAGTACAGTGCCTGGCACAAAACAGATGCTCAAAACATTTATTAAAAGAATTAATGAACTGGGTTAACTTGGCAAGCAAGGCTGTAATTTCTATTTTTTCTAATTATTCAATAATAAACATCTCTTGAGAGTGGCCACAATGAAATGGCAATCATTTTTCAATTTTGGAGCATTTTACATATTGTACTTTTTGGGACTAGAGAAATGTGATGAATATTTTAATTTAAAATAAAAAATGTATAAACAAGAATTTTTATTTTAAGAATCCTCAAACGGAATCTTAAAATCATTTAAATATCAAAAAGAATTTATTTTCCAAGGAAATATGCTCATAATTAGATAAGTTCTTTTGAAGAATATGGAGTCATCTGTGATATAAAACCATAGAATCTAAAATTGCAGTCTGGTTTATACAGTGCATGGATCAGATTATCCTACTTAACAAGCCAGCACTTGCTTTATTATTACTTGAAATCCGTAAGGCTTTTGTAAAGCCTTAGCATTTCAGAAATCCAGACAGTCATGTGATAGAGTTCTTAGCTTCCCCCTCTCAAAGGAATTAGAGGATATTTAAAGCCTGAGTGAATACTGTAAAATGAATGTACTCATAGGCTAAATTTACTATCAAGAAGACCATGCTCCATTTAATAGGTATGCATTTACCTACCCTAACGCCAAAAGAAAAGTGAGCTTCGTTTCATGGTCTTTTAACATTTTTCAACAAGTTTTTATGATTTATATTCTTACATAAAATTTTTACGAAATTGATTTAGATTCCAGGATAAACAAATAAAGCAAACAAAAAGTCAGCTGCAACTGTAAAACGACCCTCCTGATTTCCATCACAGGCACTGAGAGCAGGGCACAGGCCCCGAGTATACACGGGAATACCGTGTCCTGGTGGGGGGCATGCTGCAGTAGATTCATGAGAGTCATGAATAACAGTCATAGTGGTGTATTAATTAAAAGATATGTTTCTTAATATATAACTCACTCTTGCTATGCTATGACCAGTGTAATACTGTAATAGTGACGATAATATGTGAAATGATATAACAGTACTGATTTATACTTGCATGATAAAAAGAAAAATTAATGCGATATATTAATTTGATAAATATTACTTAAGGCAGACTATGAACAAAGCCTTTGACATGAAATAGTCATAAACCTTGATGTCAGGGTGCCCCTACACCCAAGAAGCTTTCATGGAGGGGATGAGTATAAGAGGACATATAAAAAGAATAAGAATAGATGACTGCCTGTACAAAGTCTGATTCAACATATAACTATTACTATTTGATTACATATTAGATTACATACTATATATTATTCACTGCCTTATATGAATGAAATTTCTCCAAAGGAAGCCTTCTCCAATTACCCCACCTCCTTCCAAAGGTCATATATAAACTTTGTGTACTGTACCTGTCCTTTGTAGCATATCTGTGTGTGGTTGGTTTACGTAACACCTGACTCTGCTATTTGACTCTAACAACCAATAGGAACTGAAATTGTCTTACCCATCATATCCCCAGCACTTAGCACCCTGTGCCTAAAGCAAACACAAAGGTCAGCTTCCACTGATCTATTTTAAATTTTAAGGCCCGGATTGATACAAGATTCCAACACGTAACTCTGAACTGCAAGCAGCAGTTGATCGTATACAAAATAGTCTATTTTGTCAAAGTTGTTTTCAAAGTTATCAGAGATTAAACAGCTTTCCAACTTCTCTTAATTACAGAGTCTTTGAATCATAAAGCTATTAATACTGGTCTTTAAGAAAAGATGAAAAATTACGTATGCCTAATGATTTCAATTATAACCACACTCAGTGAATCCGGAGCATAACATGCTAAAATGTACTTCACTGGGGAAAAAAAACTTCTTTGCTGAGTCTAAAAGAAATAAACACTGCTGGAGTTCAGACCACCCAAAGAGAACTTTATTTTTTGACCATTATTAGTTATCCACTCAGGTCAATTCACCCAAAACATTCATTCTACACATTTCAGAGACAACACAGAGATTCTCTGATATAGAATTCTTTAGCAACAGTACAGAGTTGAGAGGATTTTTTCCTGTTTCATTAACATTAGGCAATAATTTGGTTACTTCATAATGATTTTTCCCCGATTAAAAATAAAAAGGAACAAAATGCAAGAAATCTCCCTCTTTTATCCAATCCAGATGGCTTGGTTATGGGATTTTTCTCAGAGCTGTGCCAAGTTAGAAGCATGGTTGAAAATAAGTTATTTGAAGTTAAATCCAAAGCGAATAGACTGTAGCTGAAAATAGTTTTTTTAAAAAAGATAGAGCATGTGTCGGGGGTAAATAGGTTAGGATTGATTTGGCTTCCTCAGCTTTGGGGTACTTCTTCCCGCATGGCACCATTTGAGTGTGATTTGACTTCGTGCAGCTCCCCAGTACTCAGATGACTGGGAGTCATACTTTTAGATGCTGAACTTGCAGCAACATTGTTTACCTGCAGTTTCTAATCATCGCTGCCAAAGAATACACTGTTGCTCTGAATGAGAAAGCCTCACATTCTGTAGATGTACCTGGTGTCAGAGAGAATAAGAATGGGGCAGATTGTCAATAGAAATGGAGACGTCTGCCACAACACTGCATTATTCCTCCTGCTCATGAATCACAGAAGCCCCATATATTTCCTCTCTGACCTCAGTAGAGTTGAGAAACTTGAGAAAAGGGAAAGTACAGAAATGTTTAAAACCTAGATGAAATTAATTAAAAAGAAATGTTGAAAAGAAGATGAAAAAAGCAGGAACTGTTTAAGGGAACTGTTCCCAGGAGCAGAATTTAGGAAGGAATGACTTCTCAGTCCCAAAATAACTCCCTCCATCCACACTGGCTGAGAATTCACACTTCACTTTTTATATTATTTAAAGTTCTATTGATTTATTTGGGATAATAAGCATTTGGAGGAAACACAGTTCCCTTTTAACAGGACCACATGGAATTTCTCAAGATTTTGGTATGGAAAAGAGACTATTCAGATAGAGAAGAGTAAACTGTTAATAAATAGCCATCACATTGGTTATCCTAGTTTCCATCCTGAATTGTCATCCTGCTTCCTTCTTTCCTTTGGTGCTCCCAAAGCCTCAGCCTATTACATTTGTTATTTGAGGCATTCCCAAGGGGTGTTCCTCATCTAACTTCACAAAGTCATCTCCATCTTGCTACTTCTACAGGTGAACTAACCTAGCCTCTGAGAAATTTGCTTCCTTCTCCAGGCGACTGGCAAGGCTATGGCTGACATAGTAAATGAGAAAGTCCATTCTTCAGGTAAGACACCAACTCTATATGTGACTGTAGCTTTATGCTATAGTCTCGGCAGCACACTTTAAACATACAGTAAACATTCAAATGGGAAGAACCAGCCCTTACAATACTAGGGCCACATGGTATTCCAGAGAAAGCAGGACTGATAGAATAAAAATTCCAGGAAGAATAAATCTCTGTCATGACTGAGAACAAACCTGTGTTATCAAATTACTTCTCAAATTGCATGTGCAATCAACCACACAGAGGGAAGGTTCACATTTGGGTGAGTGGAGGGGGATGGGGGAAGCAACAGAGCACAGGATACTCAGAATAAGGAAGGACTGCCTGAGTGTCACAGTGTAGGCCCTGGGTAAACAGTGAGAGGAACAAAGTGGCTGCAGAGAGGTGCAGGAAGAAGGGTGGATGAATCTAAATGGAAACTTCACTAACAGTGACGTTTTGTCTGGGGCCAGCCATAAAACATGGAAACCGGGAGGAAGTCAGACTCAATATCCTTACTCCTTTGTGTGTATTATATGGTTAATTTTGTTAAAATTTATTTTTCTATAATATATTCCAAGTTGTTAATCAATCACATTATATAAGATGTTTCTGAAACAAACTATTTGTTATTTAGTGCCTATCCGCATATGTAAACTTACTTTTTTAAAAAAGTAAGTTTGCAGTGTGGTGAAGGGCTTTGGCAAAGGGCTGCCTGAGTGCCATGATAAAATAAGATACCACTTAATTAATGGTTTTCAACTTGGCTGTGGATAAGAATCATGTGGGAATTACAAACAATTATATAGATTCCTAGTCCCCACCATCATGAGGTGCAGAGAGAGGGCAGCCAGCTATTTAAAAGGCAAGCTCCATGAGTGGTTTTGATGTATAACCACAATTGAGAGCACGCACAAAATCCTTGCTATTTAAACTGCGGTCTGTAGACCAGCAGCATTGGCATCACCTGGAAGCCTGCTGGAAATCCCAAATCTGAAGCCCAGGCCAGACCTACTAAATCAGCATCTGCATTTATACGAAATCCCAGTGGGAATCAATGTACTCATTAAAGTCTGAGAAGCACTGCAGTGGGAGGCTGCTCTGTGTAAGTTCTCACAATATCAACTAGAAGAAGGTGGTACCATGAACAAAGGTAACGAAAGAAAAGCCTTCGATTTAGAAAAAAGACAAACTTGGTATTGTGAGATAATTTGTGCAATGTAAACATTTAAAAGGTACCCTTATTTTCATAACACGGTTTAGGCACATCACCACTTAAAAAGAATACCAAGAAATTAAAAAAATAGGAACTGGGCCTTTAGCCTACCTCTCAGAGGCACTGTTCATGATTATCAATTGAGCAAATAAAAGCTTTGGGCAAAGAATCCAGGATAGGGTAGCCTGGCAGGCTCTTCTACCCCAAAGTTCCATGAGAAATGTCCCTGTTGTCTACCCAGTCAAAGAGCCCAAAGCTATCTGGACATTGACAACTCGATAAGATTCCCTCCCTTCCCAAGAAGGAAATGCCCTTAGAGTCTCCTGAATCTGCCTCCTACAGGGAGAATGTAGGAACCTTGATTTGTAAGCCGAAATTATGTTAAGCCTTAATGTCAATGGCAAAAACTTCCCCGGTTGGCTCCAATAATTTATTCTGACAATCTTTTAAGGATGTAACATAATGAAATGAGTGAAATATTAGATCTTCATTTAAAAATGACCTGCTGGAAACCTCTGGAAGTTACTATAATATTGTAAAATATAAATTACTCAACTCAATCTATTTCTGTGACTTTCAAGACCATCTGAAGATTTTTTTCCATTTTACCTGCAGTGCTTGGATCTGTATTTTAATTTTAAAAATGTATTTATTGTGATAGCCAGGAGATAGACAAGATTTAAGATAAATATTTATACCATGTTTCAATATATTTTTAATTTTCTGGAGTTTTTCAAAAGAACTTCATCTTTTTACATTACTGTTACATTTCTGAAGTAACCTCTTTCTCAAATGCTTTTTTTTTGAGATGGGCTCTTCCTCTGTCGCCCAGACTAGTCTTGAACTCCTGACCTCAAGCAGCAATCCTCCTTTCTTGACCTTCCAAAGTGCTGGGATTACAGGTCTGAGCCACAGTGCTCCGCCTCAAGTGCTTTTAAAGTTACACGAAGTTTCAGGGAAAGATTTCTTTCTCTTATTTAGCTAAAATCTTCAGGAACAGCTCTAGGTTTAATATTTTTAGGAGGACCTTTCACAGTGTGATGGCAATCTGGTTGACAATCTGATTATTACAGCTGTAGTTGGTAAAACACTGTATTTCGAAAATTACTTAATGAAAAGATGATGTACATGTCTGAGCATTCCAAAGGCAGATCCTGGTATTGTGTGAAAGGAGAAATTTCTCTGCTTAAATAATGTAACCTTTAACTGGAAAGAAAAAAGTCAGGTATATTTGATATTATTAGAAAATATTCCATTATTAAATGATAAAAATTGGAGGTAGTTTAATATTTTCTTTGTCACTTAAGTTTAGCATTGCTTGCCTAAACCCTTTTCCTGTTTCTCGTTTTGTCAGTCCTTTTTCTACTCTTCCCCCATCTTAGCTATTTCAAGTGTTTGTTTTATTTGCCTTTTTTTTTTTTTTTTTTTTTTTTAAGGAGAAGGGAATA
>NW_012135525.1:1158980-1161062 GCF_000956105.1 Propithecus coquereli
ACAGAGTCTTGCTCTGTTGCCCTCAGTAGAATGCAATGGCATCATCGTAGCTCACTGAAACATCAAACTCCTTGGCTGAAGCGATCCTCCTGCCTCAGCCTTCCTAGTAGCTGGGACTATAGGTGCCCACCATGACACCTGGCTAATTTTTTTATTTTTAGTAGAGATGGGGTCTTGCTCTTGCTCAGGCTGGTCTCGAACTCCTGATCTCAAGCAATCTTCCTGCCTTGGCATCCCAGAGTGCTAGGATTACAAGCATGAGCCACTGCATCTGGTCAAATTTCTGTTGTTTTAAGCCACACAGTTTGTGGTACATCCTTATGGAAGCCTGAAGAACAAAACAATGGTCTAGTCACATCACCCTACAGCAAAGATCACATTCAATAAGCCCATTCATGAGCACAGAGCTCCAATCAGCTTTTCAATATTACACTTAAATATGAGCAGAGAACCAAGAATCATCCATCATTTGAGGAAATTATGTGTGAAAAACAGAGGCTGAAATAAATAAAAAACAGAATTCAAAGGAAAAGACTATACAAGAAAGAACATGTCCAAAAAACTGTCAATCATATTCACAGAAAAAAAGAGAAGAAATTTTAATCATAAAGTAAGAATGCGATGCTATAGACAAAGGAACATTCACATAGTAAAAGCAGCTCTTAGAACAGAAGCAGAAATTAAAAAATCAATTGAAGGATTAGAAGGTAAAATTGAGAAACTATGGGGAGAAAGTAGAAGAAAAAGACAGAGATGGGAATAAAAAGGAAAAAGATCAGAAAATTAGAGAACCAGACCAAGTGCCATATACCTGAAAATCAAAGGACTTCCAGATAGAACAAATAATGAAAATGGAGTAGAAAATATCATTAAAGAAATAATTTTAACCAAATTTCCCAGAGATGAAGGACAAAGGATTCCTAGAATAAAAAGGACTACTGAGGAGTTTAGCAAAACTGATTATAATTGACTCATGCCAAAGCACATCGTCATGAAATTTTAAAACAACAGGGGATTAGACAGTATCCCACAAGCTTCCTGAATGGGTGGAGAAACAGATAAGAATGAGAATGGCTTCAGACTTCTCCACAGCAACACTTGAAGTTAAAGACAATGGAGAAATGCCTTCAAAATTCTGAAGGAAAATGATTTTCAATATCGCATCTCAAAAAATTTACCTCTCATTATTGCCTTCTCAGGAAGGATGCATTTCATCAAAACGAGGAAGCAAAATAAGAAAGAGGAAGACAGGTAATTAAGAAAGCAGAGAATCCAAAACAAGAGGAGCCAATCCAGGATATCTAACATATACGAACGCACCGAGAAGAAACGTACACAACTGTAGCAGAGTTGGGGTCTGAATACGCAATAAGAACAGAGAATATCAAACAAATGACAACAGCAACAACAACAAAACAATAACACCCGGATAGGAACGGTCAGGAGAGGGTAGTGTAGAGATCAGCTGCAAATAGTGTTTACATAAAGAAAGGGATTATATAACAGGTACTGTTCTATGCCAGGTACTGATTTAAAAGTTTTATATTCATGAACTCATATAGTCCTCATGACCAATAAGGTACTGAGGCACAGAAATGTCAAATAACTTGCCTAAAGATACAGCTAGTAATGGGTAGGGCTGAGATGATAACCCAGGCAGCCTGGATCCAGATCCTCTTTATCTCTACATTCTACTGCTTCTTTCCTAACTTAGTCTAAGTCATGTAAATATTGAATAATGAGTCAACTCAAATTACACCATGGTGACATTGGGAAGCTATAGAGACAGGGAAATATGGATGTGTATAGTGGCATTGGGTAACTATTAAATCATCTTTCACAGAAGGAAGTCAACTCATGATGTCTACCTGAAAAATTAATAAATAGCTAAGTAAGCATGTTATTTAGAATATGGAAATAAATACTAAAAGATTGAGATAAAGGAAGTTGTTGCCTCTAAAGAGTTAGAGATAGGAATGGAAGAGTGGGGAACTACTATTTTTCATAATAACCCTTGGAAAACTGACTTTTTAAATTATAATCAAGTACAGCTTTAATAAAAATAAAAGCTAAATTAAAAGT
>NW_012135525.1:1161112-1184140 GCF_000956105.1 Propithecus coquereli
ACTCCTGGGCTCAAGTGATCCTCCTGCCTCAGCCTTGCAAGTAGCTGGGACTACAGGCATGCGCCACCATGCCCAGCTACAAGTGTTTGTTTTATTAAACTTATTCAAGGGAACAGCTCTTAGATACATTAATTACCCTGATTTTCTGTTTTTACTTCTTTTGCTTTTATATTGCTTTATTCATCCTACATTTCTTACAGTTTCTTTTAATTTTAATATTTTTTTTGCTTTGTGAGTTGAATTTCTTCCTTCCTTTTCAAAATAAAGTCTTTTAAATCCAGTATGTTCAAAAATACAAATTGTGATATGTATTATCATTTTAATTTTTGAATTAGTTTAATTAGTTTATTAGTTACTGCTTTTGATTTCTCTTCTAGTCAATGACTATTTCTCCTGTTTGGAATTTATTGGGGTTTTCTTCAAAGCAGTGAGGTTATGGTTTCTGAACAGACAAAGTGAAGGCAAACACTGGCTGCCTTTGAATGCAGTTCTCCCTGCAGTGAGGGTGGTGGCGGTTGAGTTTTTTGGTTAATGTAGCTTTTATGATTTTAAACTGTTCCATCACTAGGGATTAGGGTGGAGGTGGCTAGGCCTCCCTCCAATTTACTTCTTAGTAACATTTCCTTTAATGGAAATAACTGTTTCTGTCTCTGTTTTAAAAATCCATTCCCATTGGCACTACAGTTGGGAAAATTCTTCCTAGATTTTAGCAAAACTCTGACTTAGCCTCTTTGGTTTAAGCGTTACTGTGAGAATTTTTTTCTATGTGTATGTTTTCCAAAGCATTTTCATTGGAAGCTAGAAAAGGACAGGCAGTTGTGGTTGGCTAGCTACATCTTGGCATGATAATTGTGGAAATGCTTCCAGTTTACTTAATAAAGGTCAGGGGTTACTTTAATTCACATTCTAAAATTTTAGAAGGAACTATGTTAGGCATTTGTTTTAAGGTCCCCAATTATATAATCTTATTAAAATTTAATGGTTGCTTCGTAAAGTTGGATCCCCTCTAATGATTCTGAGGTGTTACGAAGAAATTGTTTTACAAAACATAAGGAAGAGTATAAGTCACTTGATACTTGATAATAGTATCAATTACTTCACCAGAGAAGTTATATATAATATATATTATACATAAAATAAGTAAGCATGACACATCAAAAATTAAGTTTATAAAGATAATTATCACCTAATTTAAGTAAATTTAAGTAGTTTAATTGATTAAAGGATAGTGAACTATTTCACATACATTTAAATCATGGTTTTATTTATCAGAACTCAATTTACAAACAGCTATAACTCGAGACAAGGTATGTATGTATTCACTGTATGTCAGCTAAAATTGAATTTTAAAATTATTTTCATGGATTGAAAAATACGATAATATGTATTACTTTAACCCTATCTCCTATGTGAACACATTTAAAAACCAATGTTAATGATATAAGTCTTATGTGATATCATAGGATAATTCAACTACAACTATCCTACTCACAAAATCAATTTGGAAATCTGGGTAAATAGAATAGACTGTACATACACACTTAATTCCACTCCCTCTGCAAATCAATAGTAAACAACAATAAAGTGATTTGTTAAAAAGGCATAAGCCCGGAAGAATACAGAAGAGAAGAGAGCACCAAAATCATGGAGCCAGGAAAGAAATAGATGAATAATAACTGACTTAGGAGACCTGAGAAAACTGAATAGTAAGCTAGCAGTGGGAAAAACTAGGAAGCAACTCAACTTTACACTGCAGAGCTCACCGAAAGAATTGGTGGCACAATTCTTGGTCAGAAAGGACTAAAATAGGAAGGATGGCTGTATGTCTGCTTAAGGAGCAGGAAGGCTCTCAGAGGCCCTCCTAATCCAGTAGCCTGGCAATGTCCCTCCTTCCCCAAGGGAACCCTGCTGGTTATTCTCTGCATAGGGTGAGTCAGAGGGCCTCTGGATTTGCAAACCCCTGGCACAGTTAAGAGTGTGGTTAATAAGGATTAAGTAAGAGTTTACAAACTGAATGTTGAGAGCCCCCAAGCCTTATTCTCCCACTAGGATGCTGGCAACCACATACCTTTTAGAATGGAAGAGTCTCCTCTGAAGAGTCTGACTGGCACAAGAGAAAATGCCTAAAGATATTGATAATTTTCCAAGGAAATGGTTGTTATGGGTTGAATGATATCCGCAAAAAAGATATGTTAAAATCTGCTATAGACTGAATTACATCTCCCCAAAATTCATAGGTTGAAATTATAACCGCCAATGTTTGGAGATAGGGGCCTTTAAAGAGGCAATTAAGGTTAAATGAGGTCATAGTGTGGGGCCCTAATCTGATAGGGCTGGTGTCCTCTTATGAAAGGGAAAAGGAGGGCTCTCTCTCTCCATGTGCCTACAGAGGAAAGGCCATGTTACAAGCCAGGAGGCCTCACCAGAAACCAACCCTGACAGCATCTTGATCCTGGACTTCCAGCCTCCAGAACTGTGAGAAAATAATTTCTGTTGCTTAAATTACCTAGTCTGTGGTATTTTGTTAGGGCAACACAAGCAGATTAACACAGAGTCCTAAACACCAGTACCTCACAATGTGACCTTATTTAGAAATAGGGTCATTGAAGATGTAATTAGTTAAAATGAACTTATAGTGGAGTAGGGTGGGCCCTTAATCCAATATGACTGGTGTCCTTATAAAAAGAAGAGAGGAAACACAAACAGAGACACAGAGACACAGATGAAGAACACCGTGTGACAATGGAGGTAGACTGAAGTACTGGGAACCATCCAAAGCTAGGAATTGGCAAGGAAGGATTCTCCTCAACACTCCTCCTGAGAGGGAGTGTGGCCCTGTAGATATCTTGATTATGGGCTTCTAGTCTCCAGAACTTATGAGACAATACATTTGTTTTGTTGTTGTCTTTTTTTCGGACAGAGTCTTGCTCCGTTGCCCAGGCTGGAGTGCCGTGGTGTCAGCCTAGCTCACAGCAAACTCAAACTCCTGAGCTCAAGTGATCCTCCTGCCTCAACCTCCTAAGTAGCTAGGACTACAGGCTCACAGCACGATGCCTGGCTAACTTTTTTCTATTTTTAGTCACCCAGACAATTTTTTTTTTTTTTTTTTTAAACAGAGTCTTGCTCTGTTGCCCTCAGTAGAATGCAATGGCATCATCGTAGCTCACTGAAACATCAAACTCCTTGGCTGAAGCGATCCTCCTGCCTCAGCCTTCCTAGTAGCTGGGACTATAGGTGCCCACCATGACACCTGGCTAATTTTTTTATTTTTAGTAGAGATGGGGTCTTGCTCTTGCTCAGGCTGGTCTCGAACTCCTGATCTCAAGCAATCTTCCTGCCTTGGCATCCCAGAGTGCTAGGATTACAAGCATGAGCCACTGCATCTGGTCAAATTTCTGTTGTTTTAAGCCACACAGTTTGTGGTACATCCTTATGGAAGCCTGAAGAACAAAACAATGGTCTAGTCACATCACCCTACAGCAAAGATCACATTCAATAAGCCCATTCATGAGCACAGAGCTCCAATCAGCTTTTCAATATTACACTTAAATATGAGCAGAGAACCAAGAATCATCCATCATTTGAGGAAATTATGTATGAAAAACAGAGGCTGAAATAAATAAAAAACAGAATTCAAAGGAAAAGACTATACAAGAAAGAACATGTCCAAAAAACTGTCAATCATATTCACAGAAAAAAAGAGAAGAAATTTTAATCATAAAGTAAGAATGCGATGCTATAGACAAAGGAACATTCACATAGTAAAAGCAGCTCTTAGAACAGAAGCAGAAATTAAAAAATCAATTGAAGGATTAGAAGGTAAAATTGAGAAACTATGGGGAGAAAGTAGAAGAAAAAGACAGAGATGGGAATAAAAAGGAAAAAGATCAGAAAATTAGAGAACCAGACCAAGTGCCATATACCTGAAAATCAAAGGACTTCCAGATAGAACAAATAATGAAAATGGAGTAGAAAATATCATTAAAGAAATAATTTTAACCAAATTTCCCAGAGATGAAGGACAAAGGATTCCTAGAATAAAAAGGACTACTGAGGAGTTTAGCAAAACTGATTATAATTGACTCATGCCAAAGCACATCGTCATGAAATTTTAAAACAACAGGGGATTAGACAGTATCCCACAAGCTTCCTGAATGGGTGGAGAAACAGATAAGAATGAGAATGGCTTCAGACTTCTCCACAGCAACACTTGAAGTTAAAGACAATGGAGAAATGCCTTCAAAATTCTGAAGGAAAATGATTTTCAATATCGCATCTCAAAAAATTTACCTCTCATTATTGCCTTCTCAGGAAGGATGCATTTCATCAAAACGAGGAAGCAAAATAAGAAAGAGGAAGACAGGTAATTAAGAAAGCAGAGAATCCAAAACAAGAGGAGCCAATCCAGGATATCTAACATATACGAACGCACCGAGAAGAAACGTACACAACTGTAGCAGAGTTGGGGTCTGAATATGCAATAAGAACAGAGAATATCAAACAAATGACAACAGCAACAACAACAAAACAATAACACCCGGACAGGAACGGTCAGGAGAGGGTAGTGTAGAGATCAGCTGCAAATAGTGTTTACATAAAGAAAGGGATTATATAACAGGTACTGTTCTATGCCAGGTACTGATTTAAAAGTTTTATATTCATGAACTCATATAGTCCTCATGACCAATAAGGTACTGAGGCACAGAAATGTCAAATAACTTGCCTAAAGATACAGCTAGTAATGGGTAGGGCTGGGATGATAACCCAGGCAGCCTGGATCCAGATCCTCTTTATCTCTACATTCTACTGCTTCTTTCCTAACTTAGTCTAAGTCATGTAAATATTGAATAATGAGTCAACCCAAATTACACCATGGTGACATTGGGAAGCTATAGAGACAGGGAAATATGGATGTGTATAGTGGCATTGGGTAACTATTAAATCATCTTTCACAGAAGGAAGTCAACTCATGATGTCTACCTGAAAAATTAATAAATAGCTAAGTAAGCATGTTATTTAGAATATGGAAATAAATACTAAAAGATTGAGATAAAGGAAGTTGTTGCCTCTAAAGAGTTAGAGATAGGAATGGAAGAGTGGGGAACTACTATTTTTCATAATAACCCTTGGAAAACTGACTTTTTAAATTATAATCAAGTACAGCTTTAATAAAAATAAAAGCTAAATTAAAAGTATGTCAGAATGGAAAATAAATAAGCATGTGGCCTAACAAAACTAATTTTCAATAAAAATCCCATCTTAATCAGTAGGCTAATCTTTAAACTTTCTAAATTATTAAAACCCGTGAATTAAATGAATATTCTTAATCCAAAATACCAAAAAATACTTAGGGAACACTTTTTGAGAATAAAGAAAAGTTCTTTAGTATGTTTTTTCTCCTTTTATTAATATTTCCATGCTAAAGCTAGTGGACAAATTCAGATTTTACTAATCAATAAGATCCTGGCATGTGGTATATTTGTTCATTTTCACATCACCTAGAGACTCAGTCAAAAATTAGGTCACTTTCAAAAACTAAGTCAATAGAGTTTTAGAGGATCATTTCTAGGCCTTTTAAAGAGTAATCTGCCAGAGTTTTCCCTGTTCTTTGTTCTTGCACACAGTAAATCTTAGGATCAAATGTCTGATTTTGATTTTAAAGTGCTGTTAGCCAATCTTTTCATTGCTGCTTTCTCCAACATTCTTTGAACAATAACACTGGTTTCCTAGAAAAGCTACAGCAATTATACACGACTTGGAACTAAACACTCTATTTTCAAGTCACGAGATGGAATGAGCCTGAAAAAATTTGCAAAACCATACTAATTCTTCAGTAAGTTTACGTTTCAATTACTGCAAGACTGAAAGTCTTTAAGTAGGCCATATCAGCCACACTATACAGGAAATTATATCCTAGGAAAGCTCTGTTTTAAAAATAGGCAAAGGAAGAAAGGAAGGTTGCCAAAATACACAGTACTTTCCATTTGTTTTGATTTGAACACAGCATCTGTTTTATCAGGTGCAATTTACCATTTGCAGGCTTAAGAGGAATGGTAGTAGTTAGGGTGGGAAGAAGTAAATTAACTGAAAATGTTTGCTTTCTGAAAATAATTTTGAAGTAGATAGCAGCGGAATTTAGGTAATAACCAAATACCAAAAAGAAATTGGTCTTTGTGATAAGTGTTAAGACTGGACTGCATACTCTCTAACCCAGCAGAGTCAAAGCTGGCAAGCTAGAACAATCCAATTAAGAAATGCACATGCTCTTAAGCACAATTTAATATTTGATATATATTAACTTTCCCCTTTTTTCTTATTATTTATTTATCCAAAATATATTTAACATCTATTATATACTATGTACTGTTCCAGGTATGAGAATATATTAATACCAATCAACAAAACAACACCACCCTTCCGTATGGGGCCTATTCTGGTGGAGGAGATAAACATATATACAAATAAACAATATTATAATAAAAGTGTCATTAAAGATATATAACGGCAATTTTAAGAAGGTTAACTTTACTAAGAAACTGCCATATAGGAAACAAAGCAAATGTGGATAGGATTACCATACAGGAAATACTTTATGAGGCCAGAGTTCAGATAAAGCTGTTAAGAGTCAGAGTTTAAATTGGATGAGACTCAGCCTCTTTTGATAGGTAGGTGCAAGAAAATAATAGCCAATATTTTTGTCAGAGTAAGTTAGATTGGAAATACTTAAAGGACTGTCAAGACTTTACAGAATTTTCAAAAACTTCTAATTTCATTTTTAACCTCTCAGTTCACAGTTGACTTAGATGCTTATGGGTCCTGTCCTACTACTACTGGTTAAGCTGCCTCATTGCCCTTCCTGAAAAACATCTATACGGTTGTGTCCCCTGCAGGCCTACCTTTGAATTAATCAGATGCATATTCACTGGCTGGTTGTGAAAAGCTGTTTCAACTTTTTCATGAAGTGGGATCCTTACCTAAGCTTCTAAAGGTAGCATGATAGAATAGAAAGAATACAACATCAGAAACAGAAGATCTTCCATCTGGTACCAATCCTGCCTTTACGATCCATGCACTTTGGGCAGGTTAATTCACATCTCTCAGCCTGTAATTGGAATATTTTCCCTGCATACGTTATAGGGTTGCAGTAAGGATCAGTGAGATATCATTGGGGTAGGCAGAATAATGCCCTCTCCTCCAAATATGTCTGCGTACTAATCCTTGGAAACTGGCTGTGTTAGGTTACATGGTAAAGGAGAAGGTTGCAGATGAAATTAAGGTTGCTAATCAGCTGACCTTGAGACAGGGCATTTATCCTGGATTAATCAGGTGAGTCTGATGTAATCATAATGGTCCTTATAAGTGGAAGACGGAGGCAGAAGAGAGAAGCAGAGAGATGGTGGTATGAAAAGGTCTTAGCTCAATGCTGCTAGCTTTGAAGATGGAAGAAAAGAGCTAAAAGCCAAGGAGTATGTATGGCCTGTAGAAGCTGGAAAAGGTAAGTAAAAGATTTTCCCCTAGAGACTCCAGAAGGAATCATTTTAGATTTCTGACCTCCAGGATTGTAAGAGAATACACTTACGTCATTTTAAGCCAATAAGAGCATGAAAATTTGTTAACAGTAACAATTAGAAACAATAGGCAAAAGTATTTTGAAATTGGTAGGAAACTATATAAATGTAATATATTATTATTCTAAGATGACATCTCAACTTAGTCTCTGTAGCAGCCTTGATGGTAGAAAACTTGGTTACTGGGAGATCTTCAGAGTTGTATCATATTTCCCTGTCAAAGGCCCTGCCCTTCCTGTTTCAGTGCCTGACCATTTTGCTTTTGCTCGAAATTATTTGTGAAACAGAGTAATTATCGAACCAGCTCCAGCCACCTGCCTTTCACCTTCTCTAGTTTCTCTTCAATTATTCATTACTCTGGCCTTCTCAAAGGGATGGTTAAGAAAACTGTTTTCAGAGTCATGGTATTACCACAAAATTATACACAGATAATTCCAACTTCGTTAATGAGTTATTCTCTAAAGCACTATGCTAAGTAAAAGGGCTGTCCAGAAGGTATCCAGCCATATAATGTGAAAAATTATGAAAATTACGGCTGGATACTTTCTAGACAGCCCTCGTATATATCTGCACGCATACATGTATATATCTCAACACATAACAAGTTTTACTTTTCTCATCAGTTTGAATGTTAATGGATTCTCTTCCATAGGATAAATTATCTTTAATTTATGAAGCAGAATCAAAATCTCAGGGTTAGACCATCCTTACTAATCCCAAATTTGCAAAATAACCTAGTAATAAAAATCTGAGTGTAGCAATAAAGGTAACAAAACACACAAATTCAAGTTTTCAGTCTAAAAATTAACATTAATGAAGTTAAATTACATGGTATTTATGAATGGACTAATCTTTTACAATAGTTCTTAGGCCAAACTCCAAATAACATCTTCTCTGCTCTCTCAGTATTCATTTATACATAATAGGTTTACTTCTTGTTATAGCTTATTTATTTATTTTTTGAGACAGGGTCTCACTCTGTCGCCCAGGCTAGAGTGTAGTGGCATCGCCATAGCTCACTATAACCTCAAACTCCTGGGCTTCAGCAATCCTTCTGCCTCAGCCTCCCAAAGAACTGTGACTACAGGTGTGTACCACACCCAGCTAATTTTTCTATTTTTTTATAGAGACAGGGTCTCGCTTTTGCTCAGGCTGGTCTCAAACTCCTGGCCTGAAGCAATCCTCCCACCTCAGCCTCTCGAAGTGCTAGGATTACAGGTGTGAGCCACTGCACCCGGCTCTTGTTATATTTTATTTAATACGTCTATATTTCTTATTGCTATCCTCTTACCTTTTTATTTTAGGGGATAGTATTTCTGTGCCTGCTGATATCCTCAAATTATCAGAGCTTCTCATCTAAATGTCATTTTCAATTTTCACTTAACTTCTTTCCCCACAAAATCAAGCAGATTTAGCAGGGGAGACGGGAGTACATGTTAAAACAAATATATACATAAAGACACACATGGAGGCACACCAGTTATTGCATATCCTGGGTCTCTAGAATACTTTACAGGTGAAATGGCACCAATGTTGAGATGCATAACACCCTGTAGTTCAACTGTACAGGTAATTAGATTCAGAAAAAGATCTCATTTAATAACAGCATCAAAAACATCCCAATAGGGAGAAGTTTCACATTTATTAAGCACTGCCAGCAGCAGACTCCCTAGATCATATTTTCATGGTGTTTGAAAATGATGAGGAACTCTTTTATATTTCAAAAGAGAATTCCAATTGAAATATTACACAGTAGGGTACAGTGTTATCTAGAGAATTGTGCAAGGCCGTGAAGTGTTACTGTGTTGCTGTAAGTACAAAATCCAACCGTAATTTCGTGTTTATTGAATCTGGTAGTATAAAAAACTGGAGTTGTATTTCATGTTTTGGGGTTTTTTTAATTTCATTTTTTTCTAGTGATTAGGTTTTTATTTTACGGAAATACTGGTCTGAGACTTACTGGAAAAACAACAAAGCTGATCCTGTAGCACAGTCTGAGAAACACTGTCAACAGGTGAGTGCTGGCTTCTAGAAACTCATGCATGCCAGTAGTATTAAACGATACTTCAAATATTTATTACAACATATATTAAAATGTGACCCTTCAAGCCATTTATGAAATGAATTTAAATTACTAGGACTTAATGTGGTTCTATCTCTGATGATTATTTCACCAGTTCTAGATTCAAGTGACATATATAGTAAAAGGGTAGAAAAATTTCAGAGCTCAACTAAGTAACTCCTTTACCTCTGCTAGATACGTTCCACTACTCTTTCACTTCAAAAATTAGTTTTATATAAAAGAAAAATGACTATAGGAAGTTCAAGAGAGTGGGTTAGTTATAACGGGTTTCTGAGTCTATACCTCCCTCCGTTGACAGAATAAAAGATTCATGATCTGGGGTGGTGGTAGGGGGTGGGGAGGAGAAAAAAAAAAAAGAAGAAAAAGAATCATGATCTGATCTCTGATCATTTTATGGGTTTGATGACAAGATTACCATCCAAGATCCCTTAGAAAGAACCACAGCTATCTACCCAAAAGAATAAAAACAGATCCTCAAACAAATCCTTGTACATGAATGTTTGTAGCAATACTATTCATGATAGCCAAAAGGTAGAACAAATCAAATGTGTATCAGCAGATGAATGTGTTATATCTCTATCATGGAATATTATTCAGCCATAAAAAGGAATGAAATACTGATAAGTTATGCTAAGTAAAAGAAGCCAGACACAAAACGTCACATATGATTCCTTTTATATGAAATACCCAGAATAGGGAAATCCATATAAACAGAAAACAGGCTTGTGGTTGTTGGTGGCTTGGGGGAGGGGAAGTTGGGGAGTAAATGCTTAATGGGCATTGGGTTTTATTTTGGAGTGACAAAAATATTTTGGAACTAAAAAGAGATAGTGTTTGCATAATATTGTGAATGTACTAAATGACACTGAATTATTCACACTGAAATGGTTCATTTTATGTGAATGTCACCTCAATTAAAAACCCATAGTTACTGATGTGCAGTTATCTCAGTATTGACTGTTTACTCATTGATTAACCATCAGTATGATATGCTTTTCCTATTCTCTGAAAATTCATTCCATCATGTTTAGTAAAGTATGTCAGTATTTATAGGTGGGGAAGGCCATTGACTATTAAACAGTATGGATAAATTTGGGAATGAGGAGAACTTTCAGAAATGATAAAAATTAAAAAACAATTAGTAAATGCAGGCAGGGCACAGTGGCTCAAGCCTGTAATCCTAGTACTCTAGGGGGCCGAGGCAGGAGGATTACTTGAGCCCAGGAGTTGGAGGTTGCAGTGAGCTGTGATGATGCCACTGCACTCTAGCCTGGGTGACAGAGTGAGACGCTGTCTTAAAAAAAAAAAAAAAAAAAAAAAAAAATTAGTGAAAGCAAAACAAAATTAAGGAATAGGGAAAAGGAAATTGAAAGAAGAAACACCGAGGACCAAAAACAAAATCACTGCAAACAGAGTATGATTCAAGAAGAAAAAAAGATTGCAGTTGCCAGTGGAGATGGAGTATTTCCATACTTAAATCAATTAAAAAGTGATGAAACACCTATGAAAGACGCAAAAGGCTTTGGGGCCAGAGGCATATATTCTCACTGTTCAGTGTACCTATAAATTTATAAGACAAAAAAACCCTCACAACCCTTCCCCCCAACAAAAGTCAAACAAAAAGTTCTCTAACTCCTTATTATGTTTGAATTTATACACTAAATTAAGAGCTATCTGATTACTCATCTTGGGAACCACATACTTAATTAAATGCCACTTGATAGTAACTATTTTTGAAACCCCTCTTTGGAGTTGTCTTCGAAGTGAGTTTAAAAAACAGAATAAATTTTTTATTTCATATTTATCACATTTTAACATGTAACATCACGCTAGCTGTTTTTAAAAGAACAACAATTTTTATAGCCTTGTGTATCATTGATACATTAATCACCCATAAAACTATACTCACATATTCCTTCACGTTTTTTGTTTTCACAGTTTTGTATGAATAATATGCAGGATAAAGCATTCCAAACACCAGCCTAAAAGGAAAAGATATAAGAAGACTAATCAAACACAACAATGCTGTTAACACCTCATGAAAATTTAACCTAATAGAAAATAAGTACTTAGAAAACACATAACTGTAAATTTGTGTAAATATACAAATTTGTGTATAAACTAAATCCACTCAAGAGCAACAAAGTAATACATTTTTTGAAGATGATTTTAATATTTTAGATAGCAGTTTTACAGAAATAAAAGATTTACTTTTTGAAAAAGTTGACTTTTAAAACATTTTTCTCATCACAAAAAATATTCTGTGGTTCCTTGAACACTTGGAAAATGTAGGAAATCACCAAAAATAAAATAAAAATTGCCCCAACCCTACCAGTCAGAGATAACCATAGGCAATATATTATTGTATACAAATTCCATTTTTAACCTACAGTATGTGTAAAACATAAACATACACACAATTTGTGGTAACAAAAACTTGGTCCCTTACTAGTTTGAGAAGCATCAGGCTCTAATTATAATAGCTATAAATAATACTTGACATATTAATTATAAGATGCACTAAAATAACTCTTTAAGCACTTACAACTTTCAATCACTAATAGGACTTAATTTAATGCTGTTTGTTAATATCACTAAATCCCAGATCCAAGAGATATGTGCAAACATATAATGAAAAGATACAGTTGATATTTTCACGTAACACATAATAGAGTATTTTTGTCTTCAAATGTTCCACAATGTTATTCTTAGGGTCTGAGGTGCATTGCACATTGAGATTCCCACATTTTATTTAAACAGTCCCATACTTATAAGCTTTTGCTTAACTTCTGAGTTTTTGCTATTGTACATAACACTGTGAACAGTGATATAACACTGATAATCACTTCCTGGCTGTGATATTGCTGCTTCAAAGGGTACATACATTTTTGCCTTTTTACATTCTTGTACATTGCCAATCATAGGCATCATTAATAGAAGAAAAAAGGTTTTTCAGCTAAACAGGAGAAAGATAATAACCTTAAAGCTATTTTAATGTGCATTTCTGAATACCAGTAAATTTTAATTTTTTCAAGTGTGTACTGGTCTTTTGATGCATAAAGGTGTATGATATCCCTTTGCCGATTTTTTCTATTGTTTTAAATAACCTTTTTATTTGAGAACACTTTTAGTTTTACAGGAAAGTTAGCCAGATGGTACATATAGTTCCCATATACCCCATACCCGGTTTCCCCTATTATTAACATCTTACTGGTATGGTACATTTGTCACAATTAATGTACCAATATTAATTTCTTTTTTTTTTTTTTTTTTTTTGAGACAGAGTCTCACTGTGTTGCCCGGGCTAGAGTGCCGTGGTGTCAGCCTAGCTCACAGCAACCTCAAACTACTGGGCTCAAGCGATCCTCCTGCCTCAGCCTCCTGAGTAGCTGGGACTACAGGCACATGCTACAATGCCTGGCTAATTTTTCTATTTTTAGTAAAGACAGGGTTTCATTCTTGCTCAGACTGGTCCCAAACTCCTGAGTTCAAGCTATCCTCCCACCTTGGCCTCCCAGAGTGCTAGTATTACAGGCGTGAGCCACTGTGCCTGGCCAGACACAAAGTCCTATCTTCCATGTTCCCGTATAATCTAGTACCACCAGATTTAAATTCAACATAAGATTCTTCATTTCTCTCACTGGATGGGTTTTCCACACCTCCTTCACCTGGTTATAACATCCATCCAATGTGTAACCCAGTCTTGTTGGCTTTTCCTTGGTGACAGTACATGCATCCATCCTCCTGTTTTATTTTCAGACTCATGCCAATTATATATTTGGGTTCAGGTCATCTCATTGGATTTACTGAACAGTTTCCCAACACATTCCTCTCTGTCCACTATCAGATCAATCTTTCTAATATACCTGCAGCACTGCCTTGCTTAAAGCTTTCCAACCGCTGGCCTCCTCAGCCTCTTGCTCAGCCCCTGTAGGGGTGCATCAGAAGATAGTGTGAAAAGAACTGCCTTATATAAACCATCTGTTCCAACACGGTTTCCTCATTATGCCTTTCGTATATCTACTTTAATTCTGAAGTGTATGCTTCTTGCCTGCCTCTCTCCTTATCTTTCTTCCTCTCTTTCCATCTTTTCTTCCTTTTTTCCCTCTAATTAAATCACATGTTTTTCCTCAAGATTCAACTTTCCTCCATAAACTTCTAAGTTATTTTTAATTTTAGAAGAATTTGTCAGGACTAGTCATTTTGCATTTAGTTTATTCTATTTTAGATTGACATATGTTTTAATGTATATAACTGGCTTCCAAAGTAGATAATTTTCTCACATATCATAAGGATTTGGGTGCTAGTTGATTCTATATATATATAGGTGCTTTGCCTTTACTTTTTAACCTTTGTACTAAATAGAATAAGTCAAACAAATAAAGAGAATATCCCTAATACTTCTCTCTTCTAAGAGGAGAAAACAATAATGTATTTCATTTGGAACACGAGAAAGACTAAATGTCTTAATGAATAGTGGCACAATTTTTAAGGATTGCCACTATTAATATTATAATTTATTACTACACTGTGACTATTACTGAGTAATTATTAACATCTATAATATTTTCTAGGTTGTTTTCTTTTTTGGTTTATTTTCTTTAACACTGGGGTCTGCTGTAGATGTTTGCAACCTGGGAGGTTGGGCACAAAGCCAAAGTATGAGCACAGTGTATAAAATCAAATAGTGTATTTTAGAAGGCCACCTACAAGATAAATGCGGGGCTTATAAAGGAAATATTTGCTACAAGTAAAATTCACCTATAAATTTGAATATTGTTTCAGTTATAGAGGCAGGAAGAAACAGTTAGTCATTTCCTTTTTCTTTATTTCTGCCTAAAGAGGGAGAACTCTGCCAAAAAACTCAAGATACCCTTCTCCCCCACTAAGATAAAGTTGCCTTTTGAAATGTGTGAATGCTGGCTATGTTGAAAAATCTACACTATTTAAAAACCGGGGGAAAAAAAACCCAAAATAACAAAAACCACTTATGAGAGTGCAGTAGGGGGGATGGTCCTTGCATCATTTTTCATATATGGAAAATACTTAAAATAGATATTTTCTATACAGACGTTCAGATACAATCCATCCTTCACCAAAATTGTTTTAGAGAATTATAGCATGTTCGAAGTCGAGCCTCAAAAGCAACTAATAAGAATGGTCTAAATACCAGAAATCACAATATTAAAGCATAAAACTTAGCATCATTTCAGCAGAAAATCGAAACTTCTTTTTCTGATTAACACTCTAAAAACAGCTTACTGTAGAATTCTTATAAGTGTGAAAGTATAAAGCAATATAAAAATCACGATTAAGTTCATTAATGAATGAACCATCTTTCTGTTTTATTAAGGATTTTTCCAAGCATTCATGATTTTTGTAATTTTTATCAAATCTTTGCAAGTCTCATATAGCATTCTCTCAAATGCTCTAAAAACACCATAAGAAAGCATCAATAACAGTTTAATAACAAAACTGATCAAGAGCTAGTTTATATCTAAACAAGTTACAAAACACTAACACCAAGGATTTAGACTTTATTTTCTATTATTCTTATTGTCATTATTTCAATTTATGAAAAATGAAAATATATAGAAACAGAATAGTATTATTATATGAAATCTCCATATTCCTATCACTTGGTTTTAAGAATTACTGGAAGCCACTTTTTCAGATTTTTCTATAATGTCTCTAAAAAACATTATTTTTAAACATAATTAACATATTTTAAAGACATAATATTTTATGATATAATTAGAATATAATTTAAAACATAATTAACATCTTAGAGCATAGCGAGATTTTTATCCTGCCTTTTCACTCAATGCTATATTATTGGCATTTTCTTATATCCTTAAATATTCTTGAAGAACATCATTCAACAACAACATGGAATAGTATTCTGTCATATAAATGAAAATCATTCAAATATTTTCCTTTTTGTCTACTATTTTAACTAATGCTACGATAAATCTTTCTATGATTACTAATAACAGCAATTATTTATTGATACTTTGTAAGAGGCACAATGTTGAGCACTTTACAAATATCACTTCATTAATTTTCACAATAACACCTAGAGATAGGTGCTGTTTTAAAATCTATCATACAGATGCAAAGACTGAGGCTTAAAGAAGAAACTAACCCAAGATCACACAACTTGTTGAGTTTCTTGCTGGATTTAAACCTAGGCACACTCACTTCAGAATCTACTTACAATTTCTGTTTATTTCCTAATGATGTTTTCCTAGAAGTGGAATAAATGGGTATAAGGGTCTGAAATCTTTAAGGTCTTTGATATACTTATTGCCAAACTGTTCTTTAGAAGGGTAAGCCAATTTATATTCTTACTGGGAATGTATGAGAATGCCCATTTAAGGACTATTTTTTAAAATACAATAAGAAAAAAAAGTCAAAAGATGAATTAACTAAAGTGCAAGAGTTAAGAGCCATCAGGCATTTTTTTTCAACAGATGAACTGTGTTTCTAAGATAATAAGACGTGAATTAGAATAATCATGCAGTGTATAAATCATTCCTAAAAGAAAAAAGTCCCTAAATATTATAGTTAGCAGTGTTAACATTTAATTTCTGAACTAGTTAAAATTTCCTCTAAAATTTTCCAAAAATTTTACATTTACAAATTCCTTAACGCTATAAAAGAATTTAAAATTGTAGCTTGTTAGAAATAAATATAACAAATAATTCATTTTTGATAATCTACATTGTTACTAATAGGACCACGCTCATATAGGAATTACTTAGCAAGTTGTCCTTATTTTGCTGCTTTCAGAATCATGCTCCCAAACAAAATAATTGTATTTATGGTGTTCTATTAGACTAAAGGATGAAAAACAACTCAATGAGACTAGAGATTAACTACAGTAGTATAGCTAATTAGTATTACAAACAAAATAAATTATAGGATCAAATATCAGAATGGTGGAAGACAGATGTATTAGGATTGCTAAGAATTAGTCATAATTAACATATATGTGTCTCATATATATACTCTAAAAAGCAACACAAAATGCAACACTCCAGGCACTTATCAAAGAGTATAGACCCCATTTGTAATTCAGTTTACACTAGAGATGCTGCCTAAGACCAGTGAAATTTATATAAGATAGCCTGGAGTAAGGATGGTAAACACGCAGAGTAACTCCACTACTCCCCATTTCTGTGTTCAAGATGGAGACTGCTAGTCATTCACTGCATTTGTTTTTGCTGACCCTGGTCTCAGACACCTTGTCAACCTCATACCAACAAAGGACAGGAGCTAAGTAGACCTATCTGTCATCTTTTGGCATTCTTGTTCTAAATCTTTATTCTTCTAGGTGGTATCATCCTAACTTTAGATCAAGCTTGATCACCAGGTTATGTTCCTAAACCATTTTATCTATCCCCTTTGGGGAAAAAGTCATACTACATTCTTGACTTTTTGTGAAGTAAATTATAAGAAACCACTACACAAAACCTATAAGCAGTAGAGAAATATGGCACTGTTATGTTAGTCAGTATCCCTATATATGAAATTTCATGTGAGATTTACTTTGGAATTCAGTACAACGCAATGCTTAGCTTTCTTTGAGAAAATGATGCCCACTCTTCTATCTGAAAAGAATTATATTGTTCTTTTTTTCATATATTTCCAGGAAACTCAGAGTCAAATCTGTCATTCAATTGTTTCAACTATGGTGGTCCTCAGGATTGGCATATTTATATTTGTACTTACCAGATTTTTATTTTCTTTGATTTTTTTTAATAGTCTCAATTCTCTTTGTTTTTCTTTAAAATTTAACATATCCAGTTGTTAAAAAAAATTCTCAAATCATTTGAAAGAAAATAATGGAACATACATAGTTAAAATGTAGTAGTCAGTGCAATTAAAGCACAAAATTCAGCTTTAATGTGCCACGAAACCAAGAAAGAAAACTTTCAGTTTAGGTAGCTGTGATTGAGAACCACCAGTGGTTCCCCAACTTAGCCACACATCAAAATCATCTGGTGAGCTGCTTCTTTAACACTGTTGTTGTTCTTGTTCATAATTTTAACATAGGTAGAAAATGCAAAGTAAAAATGTCCTATTTTGAAACAATGACTTTCCCCAAAGATAAGCATGGAAACAGTTTCTTGGGTATCCTTATGGTAGAATAATTTATATGTATAAAATATACTAAAAACAAAGACATGTAAATACTCAAAAAGTTATCATTTCCTAATTTTATTCCTAATTATTTTACTACATTTTACTATGCCCTGGAAGTTCTGTGCTATCTGTAAGGTGGAAATACTAAGTGTACTGTGTCCACCTCTTACCAGCTCCACATTTAGTCATATTGGTAGCTTGAAAATAGGCTATTGTAGGGACTGTTTTACATCATGGAAATTAGCAAATGATATGAATCAGTACCGTTTCCCCCAGCTGTTAAACATTACCAGCATATCACTGCCTACATGTGTTTTAGCCAAGGGAAACTACAGTATGTTTCTATCAAGACAACAGAACACCATACATAGGGGGAATTCACAGAATTTAGTGAAATCAAAAAGGCAGCCCATTATGAAAACCAAGTTTAAAAATGGCTTCATGAAAGATTAAGAAGGAGAAAGAGGACAAAATTTTCTATAGTCTACTCCAATTCTGTTTGAATATTGGTTCTCTAACATTAAAACAGACTGAAATCTAAAAATAGAATCAGAATCTTAATAAGGAATCCTACAAATGGTCCGTTTTATAGCAATGGTTTCCTGACTTTTTTCAAGGTAGTATTTTCCACCCAGAGGAAATCTTTCTTAGGAACCTCATAAATTTAAGATAAATGCAATTAACAAGTGCTTGAGAACATTTAATTTTAGTGTATGTGTAAGAATCAACTGGGAAGGAGAATCTGTGGCAAAAGGGCCCAAGATTCTGAATTTCTAAGTTCCGCATCTTCAACAAACTAAGGTATGACAATATTATGCTTACTTTGGCTTTGGATTAAAACAGATTGTGATTAAGCAAAATGTTTTCAGTGTGGTAAGCTGGTTTCAGTCTAACTGGATTTTTAAAAGCAATACAAAAGTAATTATAGGTTATCTTGACTTTTGCCAAATTCTATCCTTTACTTAGATATTAAAACAAATGTAAGAGATCATGAAAAAGGAAAAGAGAAAGCTTTAAATAAACTAAATGACAACAATTTAATGCATCTTTGAAAATAATCAACTGTTGGCTGCTTAAGACCAAATGATTAAAAGCAGTGCAAGGCCTAGTGATAACCACTGTACCTCTGTATATTATCCATGTGATAAACTTTCCAAATGAGCCATTCTGCCACTGGTTAAGCAGCTATCAGGCAGCAAAAGTTCATGCACGATCACTACCAAAACAATAGGTAATTTTTGTCTTAAATGAATTTTAAGAAAAGGAGATTTGTTGTTAAAAATCCCTGCTAGTAGAGAATTCCCATTTAGTAAAACAATGGCTAAGTGGCTACAATCTTAAAGAAAAATATGAAAATTACAAACAGGAAGAAAGGGTCAAACCCATTTAAAAAAAACCCCAAAATCCTGAATTCTATAACCAAGTGTATAAGTTTAAAACTGCCAAGGAGAGAAAAAGACAGTGAAAATTCCTTTGAAAGACTTTATACATGTTTTTCACAATAGTCATCAAGAGCTATGAAGCTTGGAATGTTCATGTTGTCAGAGCTAACCTTCTAATTTTATTCCAGAGCTTCTAATTTCTACTGTAAAAGGAAAGCTAAAGATAAAACTAGGGGTAAAAATCAAACCACAGCACATCAGACTTGAACTTCCTCATCCCCTTACTCTCTCCCCCTAGCCATGCCCACTCGATCCCACCACAACCGCCTACTATGTGGTACAACCCAATCAAAGAAAAACGTTTAAAGGAACGCTGAATTTGGTAGAGTATACTGTAGAACCAAGGGCTACAAACCCTTGAGGCACTCAAGTAACTCAGCACCCTGTGTGTAGAGTTCCACAGAATGGCTGACATAGTTGAAAGAAAACAATGGTCCCTACAAATTCTACAGCATGCCACAGTTTACCAGCTGTAATATCTGCATTCTGATTGTCACTACAAACAAGAAATTCGTCGGTAGGGTAGGTGTTACTGTTCTGTTTCCACAGATGATAAAAGTAAGGCTCAGAGAGATTAAGGATTTTATGAATTAAGTACCCAGCAAGTCTTGAAGTCAAAACATAATAAACATAATTTCAAGACTTGCACTCTTTCCTCTATACCAAAAAAAAAAACTTCCCCAAAACAAAACTTGTACTACTTTGTACATATACAATGTATAGCTCATAGCAGATCCCCAATATTAAGTTGAATGAAGATAACATTCAGAAGTTATCTTAGTAATTGTGATCCACCAAATACACTACTGTCATTATAAGAAAAAAATCTGAGGCCCGTTTTTGATTATATACTATGTCTACATAAAAGAATATCTAGATCTTTAATCAACATTCATCACATTCTCCAATTCCTATTAAACTGTTTAGGTAGCTATGTTTGAAGGAGTTAAGAATTACTCGTATCATCTGACCAACTACTGACTCCTGAGTATACTTAACTCAGAGGAACTGTTTACGTTTTTTAGTCCCTTAAGCACAGGATTTGTAAAACCCAAACTTACCATTAGCCCCATCAACTTAAAGATAACTTGAGAGTTCAGTTGTAATCTGGTGAAGAAAAATCACACACAAGCCAATTTTGAGAATGTTGAAAAAATTTCCTCTCCTAAAATACAGCCCTATACGCAAATTAAAGGATGAGTAAAGAAAGGCAGAAATATGGATTCTACCCTATTCTGTGCAATTCATTCAATACCACATGACCATGAAGTGAACTTCCCTGAACTGAACTCATACCTAAAATTTCTGCCAAGTCCTCCCATAGAACATTCATACCTACTGTGTAATTCAAGTGACAGTCACTTCACGAATGACCACAACTCTTTACTAGGTGAATTTAAAATTTTGTTTCCAAACAATCTTTCAATTCTTCTCTATTAAATAAAAACACGTATCACTAATGGCATACTATGTGCCAACGCACTGTTTTTTTCTATCCCTAGGGATACATAAGTGAACTCACATTGCTTTTTAATTAAAACTAAATTTGTGATGATTTGGAAACCAAAACATTCTATTTTCATATTTCTTAAACCACTTCCTTCATTTCATTTATTCAGATCATTCTAGTACCTCCAGTATCTCCACTCAGTAATTTTTTCCCATGCCACTCCCTACAGCTAGAACAATCGCCCTTTTCATGTTAAGAGCTCTCCTTCCTCTCACAGGCACCCTGCATGTGACTATTTTTAATTAATGAGGCTGAAAGGAGGTTTGGTCTCCTTATTTTGAAGAGCAAACAATAACGGTAGTTATATTACAAAAATAACAACCAGAACATAAAAGTTAAGCATTATAAAAGCATTTTTAAAATATTCTCCATGTTCTCTTGAGATGGTCAAAACGGACAGAGGGAATTGTCTAAGTATTTTCTTAGTGTAAGAAAATCACAGAAGTGGGAACTTTATTCCTATCTTGGACAACCTAGCGGAAGAAGAAACAAACATGTGTCATAAGAACAACACCATCACCTAATTTAGTTCTGACATCAGTAATTACAGCACAAAACCAGCATCATGCTACCTGGCTGGCACTACGGAGTCCCCTGCCTCTTACGAAGCATTGTTCATCTCATGAAAGGCAGGATTTGGATGACTGGACTAGAGAAAGGGTAAAGTCTCCACTGATCCTGACTTTGCTACCTTTTTCCTCTCTAAAGAAACATACAGAAGTAATTAAATGAAGAGCAATCCATCTATCAATTGAAAAGAAGGGGTGTTAAAATCCATCATCTTGAGGGGACTGTTCTGTGTTACACTAAAAAGAAATGACAATTAAGTGCAATGTTACTTGGTTGGATTCTGTATTAAAAGCAACAACAGTGCTGCTACATAAGGCATTACTGGGGCAACTTGGACATCTGGGATATGAATTGTACTTTAGGTGTTAATATTTTATCAATGTTATATTTCTAAGGTGGCATTTGTCTTGTGGCTATATAAAAGAATGCCTTGTTTAGAAGATATAATAATTGGGACTGAAATGTCATAATGACTACAATTTTTTTAAAAAACAAAATTTTAATTTAGAATAGTTCTACAGAAAAATTTTAAGGATAGTACAGATAGTCCCCATATGCCCCACACCGGTTTCCCCTGTTATTAAAATTTTACATTGGTTTGATACATTCGTCATAATGAACTAAAGGCCATACATTATTCAGATTTGCTTGCTTGGTTTTTACATAATGTCTCGTTTTCTGTTCTAGGATCTTATCCATTTACCATATTACATTTAATCATCATATCTCCTTAGGTTCTTCAGAAAGGTTTTCAAGCCTATCTGATTTTTGATAGCCTTGACAGGTTTGAGGAGCTAGTTAAGCATTTTTTAGAATGTCTCTCAATTAGGGTTTATCTGATTGTTTTTCTCGTGGTTAGACGCAGGACATGGGTTTCTCGGAGGAGTATCACAAAGATGATTTGCCATTTTCATGACACATCAAGGGTACATACCATCAACATAATTTATCATTGTTGATGTTAACCTGGATCACCTGGCCGAAGTAGCATGCATATATGTCAGGTGAAGTGACTAATACAACTTGCCAGCTTTCCATCCCATACTCTTTGGCAGGAAGTCACTATACTTAAGGAGTGAAGAGTTACACACCACTTCCTTGAAGGTGGAGTATCGACATAAATTATTTGGATTTCTTCTGCATTAGAGATTTGCCTATTCTCCTCTATTCATTTATTTATTCAATCATTTATTTATATCAGTGTGGACTCATGGTTATTTATTTTATATTTTGCCTTATAATCCAATATTACTTTATTTTGCTGTTCAAATTGTTGCAGATTTGGTCATTGGGATCTCTTTCAGTTGGCTCCTGTGTTCCTTTGACACATCTCCACCATTGTTTTTATTTTGCTTTGAGCATTTCTTTACTTTCTGGCATTACAAGATGTTCCAGGCTCATCTTCCGTATTTCCTGTCCCACTCCCTAGAATGATCCATTTCTCCAATGAGCTCTTATTCCTTTTATTAGAAAATGGTATTTGAAACCAAGATCTGGATACAAGCTGTTCCTGTTCTGGAGTAGTGTTGATTTTAGGTCCTTCTTTGTCTATTTTATATGTTAACTGACATTTTTATAGGTTATTATGGTTTGTTTTTTTTGAGACAGGTTCTTTTTTTTTTTTTTGAGACAGAGTCTCACTGTGTTGCCCGGGCTAGAGTGCCGTGGTGTCATCCTAGCTCACAGCAACCTCAAACTCCTGGGCTC
>NW_012135525.1:1185240-1187062 GCF_000956105.1 Propithecus coquereli
TCCATATTCCCACACAATCTAGTACTACCAGATTTAAATTCAATGTGAGATTCTTCATTTCTCTCACTGGATGGGTCTTTGATGCCTCCTTCCCCTGGAAGGGGAATACCCATCCAATGTGTAACCCAGTCTTGTTGGCTCTTCCTTGGTGAGAATACACGCATCCATCCTCCCGTTATATTTTAAACTCATGGCCAATAATACATTTGGGCTCATGCCATCTTACTGGACTTATTGAATAGTTTCCCAACCCATTCTTCTTTGTCCACTGTCAGATCAATCTTTCTAATATACCTGCAGCACTGCCGTGCTTAAAGCCTTCCAATAGCTGGCCTCTCACACCCTCACCGACTACCCCCTCTGGGGGCACGTCAGAAGATAATATGAAAAGCACTGCCTTATATAAACCATCTGTTCCAATATGGTTTCCTCATTATGCCTCTTGTATTTCTATTTCCATCCTGGGATATGCTTCTTGTCTGGAATGCCTCCCTCCCTCCCTCCTCATCTTTCCTCTTCACCACATGAATCATTCTAGCTTCCTCCCCTTCTTCTTATCTGTAACCTGCCACTCTGACAGTGAGAAACTTTTACTTAATTGTTTAATTCCAGTGTACTTATATAGTGGTTTCAGAATTGTTAACCTCCACCTCCATGTGATACAACTTTATCAACTAGAGTAGTGTTATGTGCAGCTCTTTTTGCCTTTAGTCTTACAGGCTCCCATCATTTCCAAAGTTACTTAGATCAGTACCTTTTTCCTCTATTCCCTTCAGTAATGTTGTTTCATACATTTGTAATACAGTTAGATTCTTTTGTCACACTCTGCATTCCATCCTGGATCCCCCGAGCTTTTCAATGATTTCTAAAAATTTGCATATATTAAGGTTCACTCTTTGTGCCGTAAAGTTGTACGGGTTTTGACAAATGCATGATGTCATTTATCCACCATTACAGTATCATACAGAATAATTTTACTGTCCTAAAAATAAAAACACCCTGTGTTTCACATATTTAATCCCTCCCCCAATTGCTGTTTAAAATCTCTATAGGTTTACACTTTCCAGAATGGCATACAAATGGCATCAGATAGTATATAGCCTTTTCTGACATCCCTCTCTCATTTAACAATAAGCATTGTTAAATGACTTTGTGTGGCTAGATAGCTCATTGTTTTTAATCACTGTATAGTATTACATTGTATGGATATACCAGTTTTGTTCATCCATTTGCCCAGTAAAGGACAACAAAGTGATTATAAACAAAGCTTCCATTAATATTTGCATGCAAGTTTTTGTGTGGGTATGTTTTTCAGTTCATTTGGATAAATATGTAGGAGCATGATTGCTGGATTGTATGGTGAGACGATGTTCAGCATTTCAGAAATAAACTGTCTTCCAAAGTGGCTGCTGCAATGAAGGAGAGTTCTTTTTGTTTTTGTTCTTGTTTTATATCCTTACCAGTTTATGATTTTTGACATTGAAATAGGTGTGCAGTGGTCTCTCACTGTTTTAAACTCCATTTCCCTAATGACACTTGATGTTGAGCATCTTTTCATATGTGTATTTACCACATATATATTTTCTTTTGGTAAGCTATCTGTTTAGTTCTTTTGCCCATTTTTAAATTAGGTTATTTTCTCATTTTAGAGTTCTTTGTAGATTTTAGGTACAAGTTCTTTATTAGATAATGTGTTTTACAAATATTTTGTCCTTGTCTGTGGCTTGTCTTCATTTTCTTAACTATAGGTTTCACAAAGCAGATTTTAGTCCAACTTACCAATTTTTTCTTTCATGGATTGTGCTTTTAGTGTTGGATATAA
>NW_012135525.1:1189277-1190840 GCF_000956105.1 Propithecus coquereli
ACTTTTTATGGTTTCAAGCCTCACATTTAAGTCTTTAATCCCTCTTGAATTAATTTTTGTATATGGTGAAAGACAGGGGACCTGTTTCATTCTTCTGCATGTTTCTATCCAATTTTCCCAGCACCATTTATTGAGTAGGGCTTCCTTTCCCCAGAGTATGTTGTCTGCTTTGTCAAAGGTCAGTTGGTTGTAGACAGATAGATTTACTTCTGGGTTCTCTATTCTGTTCCATTGGTTTATGTCTCCACTTTTATAGCAGTACCATGCTGTTTTGATTACTCTAGCCTTATAGTATGATTTGAAGTCAGGTAACGTGATGCCTCCAGATTTGTTCTTTTCGCTTAAGATGGCTTTGGCTATTCTAGCAATTTTGTGGTTCCAAATGAAAGTTAGGATTATTTCTTCTAGATCTGTGAAATATGTTGCTACTATTGTGATGGGGATTGTGTTGAATCTGTATATCACTTTCGGCAGTATGGACATTTTAACAATGTTGATTCTACCAATCCATGAGCAGCAGATATTTTTCGATTTGTGTCATCTGTGACTTCTTTCATAAGTGTTTTATACTTTTCCTTGTAGAGATCTCTCACTTCCTCAGTTAAGTATATTCCTAGGTATTTTATTTTCTTTGTAGCTATTGTGAATGGTACTGAGTCCTTCATTTGACTCTCCACTTGACTGTTATTTGTAAATATAAATGCTACTGATTTGTGTACATTAATTCTGTAACCTGAGACTTTGCTGAATTTATTGACGAATTCCAGGAGTCTTTTGGTGGGGTCTGTAGGGTTTTCTACATACAAGGTCTTATCATCAGCAAAGTAGTTTTACTTCCTCTTTCCTGATTTGGATGCTCTTTATTTCCTTCCCTTGCCTAATTGCTCTAGCTAGGACTTCTACACTGTGTTGAATAGAAGTGATGATCCTTATTCTAGTTCTCTGGAGGAATGCTTTCAACTTTTCCCCATTCACTATGATGTTGGCTGTGGGTTTATCATATATGACTTTTTTAATTTTGAGGTATGTTCCTACTATGCCTAGTTTGTCGAGGGTTTTTATTATGAAAGGGTGCTAGATTTAACTGAATGCTTTTTCCGCACCCATTGAGATGATCACATGGTCTTTATTTTTGTTTTGTTTCTGCTTCTGTGGTGAATGTTCATTGATTTGCATATGTTAAACCATCCTTACATCCCAGGGATGAAACCCACTTGATTACAGTGGATTATCTTTTTGATGTGCTGTTGAATTCAGTTTGGTAGTATTTTATTGAGGATTTTTCCATCTACATTCATAAGAGATATTGGTCTGTAGTTTTCTTTTTTTGTCCTGTCCTTCCTGGCTTTGGTATCTGGGTGATACTTCACAGAATGTATGTATTAGGGAGGATTTCCTCCTTTTCAATGTTATGGAATAGTTTTTATAGGACTGGTACCAGTTCTTCTTTGTAGGTCTGGTAGAATTCAGCTGTGAATCTGTCTGGTCTGGGGCTTTTTTTCTTAAGAGATTTTTAAATTACTGTTTCAATCTCATTGCTCATTACTGGTCTGTTCGGGATTT
>NW_012135525.1:1204195-1205621 GCF_000956105.1 Propithecus coquereli
ACTTTCTAATCAGCTATATCAGCTCAATGGTACTATTTTTTTTTTTTAAAGTAACTCAAAATGGCTTTATTTTGACTGTCAGAGGAGATTACCATTAAACATTTCCAATTCTGAGGGCTGAGAAACTCTTCTATGTAGCAATAGTAAATTCTTTACATAATATTCATTGGTTCTAAAGTTTTTGGTTGACTGTGTTGCCAACTAGTACTTGGTTTTCATTTTATTTATAAGAGTACTCATGGCCTGAGTACTCTTATAAATAAGAATGGCTTTCATCACTGGTGAATTTTAAAAATGTTTTTAAAGAAATATTTGAGTTAGCATATTTTCAGTGGGAGAGTCCATTATAGTTGCCTTTTTGTCCATTTTTCCTTAAAATGCAGCTCTAAACTGCTCTGTATATTTCAATTTTCAGAAGCTTTATTCTAAAAAAGGACAATCAGAAAAATCCATAAGGTGAAAGGAAACCCGTCTCTCATTAGGCGCTTCTGGGACTGAAGGAAATAAAATGGAGACATGGGAGTTCCCCACACCTGATGTGAATGATGTAAATCAGTCACCTCAGCTGTGGCTTATATAGGAGAGTGCTTACCGTTCTTTGAGGCTTATGGTGAAAGAGCTTTAAAACAGTAATTTCATGTTCAAGAATAGATTTTTTTTTTTCTTTAAATGTACCACAATTCAATTTTTAGGCCAAATTTGAATGATCTCAATTTTTATTCAATCCTAAAAGATTTAACAGTATAAAATAAAAACCCAGGAAGCTCTAATTCTTTCCCCAAAGACATATAAAGAGAATGGAAATGTGGTTCAGCATTACATAATATTCCACCCACTCCAGAAACAGACATGAGTGCCTAGCAACAGTAAAGGGTCATCTCAGGAGAGTGCTGATTGCTCATTGGAGCATTCTAAACACAGATGCTTTTCTATCCTTATCACTTCCAGTCCCCGCTGAACACATGCTGGTTACCTTGGATCCCAGTGCCACCTCAAGAAAATCTTCCTCTTATGACAATCAGTGACTGACACTCAGGGCAGCCTCTACCTTTTGGTTACATACTTGGAGGGAGGAAGTCAAAATAAATTTTGAAACATTAGAAGAAAATAGGCATTCCGTACAAAACATTCTCTGTGTTCTTCCTCCCCAGCGATATTTCTTTTAAAATATGAAATGTTAGTTTTCTTGGTGTTATTTTTCCGACCTCATCTTACATTCCACAGGTTTTAGCAGCAAGGCTGAAGCATCCAACTTTTACTAAAGAAGTTATGCATGAGCCTACCTAACATTATTTGATGCTTATGGTAAAAGAGCTTTTCTTAAGATAGTAATCTCAGGCCGGGCGCGGTGGCTCACGCCTGTAATCCTAGCACTCTGGGAGGCCGAGGCGGGCGGACTGTTTGAGCTCAGGAGTTCAAAACCAGC
>NW_012135525.1:1205776-1209348 GCF_000956105.1 Propithecus coquereli
TTTGGCCTCCTAGAGTGCTAGGATTATAGCTGTGAGGTACTGCACCCCGCCTTAATGTATTAATATATTTTATCTGATATGAGAATGGCTACACCTGCTTGCTTTTGGTTTCCATTTGTGTGGATATTTTTTTCCAACCCTGTACCTCAAGTCTGTGTGAGTCCTTGTAGTTTTAATGTGTTTCTTGGAGACAGCAAATATTCGGGGGGTGTTTTTTCATACATTCAGCCAGTCTGTGTCTTTTAAGTGGGTCATTCAGACAATTCATGTTGAGTATTGGTATTGACATGTAGGATGCTGTTCTGTTCATCATGTTGGATATCTTGTTTTTCCTCTTGTGCTATTGTTTTCCAAGAGTTGTGAGCTATAACTTTTGGGTGTTTTTACACTGGTGGGTATCTATTGTGTTCTTGTATGTACAATGAACTTTAGAGCATTTCCTGTAGGGTGGGTCTGGTAGTGACAACTTCCTATATTGTTTGCTTGTCTGAGAAAGTCTTTATTTCTCCATCATTTATTAAAGTTAGTTTTGCAGGATACAAAATTCTTGGCTGACTGTTGTTTCGTTTAAGAAGATTAAAAATTGGGCCCCAATCCCTTCTGGCTTGTAAGGTCTCCACTGAGAAGTCTGCTGTTAGCCTCATGGGTTTTACATTGTAGGCTAGTTGTTGCTTTAATCTTCCAGCTTCTAGAATTTTCTCCTTCATTTTGACTTTGGCCTGGCTAATGCTGTGTGTCTTGAAGATGTCCTATTTGCTACGAATCTTCCCAGTGTTTGATGACCATCTTGTATCTGGATATGTGAATATCTGGTGATACCAGGGAAGTTCTCCTCAATAATTCCCTTTAATAGGTTTTCCATGCTTTTTGCTTTTTCTTCTTTCCCCTCTGGGAAACGTATAATTTGTATATTGGCTTGTTTCACATAGTCCCATATTTCTTTGAGTGATTTGTCAGTCTTCTTTATTCTTTTTTCTGCATTTTTGACTGACTGGGTTAGTTTGAAAGCCTTGTCTTCAAACTCTCAGATTATTTCTTCTGCTAGATCTAACCTGTTGAAGCTTTCCACTGTATTTTGTAGTTCCCTAAATGACTCCTTCATTTATTTAAGTTCTGTTACAACCTTTATTATGTTGTCTATATATTTAGCAAGTTTTTCCTATTTTTCATTCATGTCTTAAAATATTTTTCTGGTTTCTTTGTGCTGGTTTTCAATTTTCTCTTCAATTCCATTCATCCTGTTTGCCATTCATATTCTGAATTCCATTTCTGACACTTTGACAGTTTCCTTTTGGTTGGTTGGGGTCCCTGCTGTGGATCTATTGTGATCCTTTGGGATGTCAAACTAGCTTGTTGTCTCATCTTGCCAGAAATTTTTTTTTGCTGGTTTCTTCTCATCTCAAACCTCTTCTCTCACCTTAGGGCTGATAGGTTTGCAGCACACCTGTCCTCCTTTGCTGGAAACTCTCCTACTTAGCGAGAAGGAGGAGAGGCCCCTAGATAATACTTTTGTGTCCTACTCTGGAGGACTGACCTGGTGGGAGAGGGGTGGAGGCACTGAAGGCCTGTGACACAGCTGTTCTCCCGCATTGTCTCGATCTCCTTTGGTTGTCACAGTCTAAGCTGGTACTGGGGGATATTCATTTGGATTGGTGGGTTGGTCCCAGGCCAAGCTATTGGAAGCTCAGGCACCGGGCTGCACAAATCTGTCTCCACAGATGCAGATGGCATTACCTTGGCCAATGCCTGGGAGGGTTGCAGGACCTTGCTGGGCACCTGGATATGTCACAGGACTGGTAGGTGCCTACATTGGTAGGTGCCTAGGTGCATCACTGGAGCCTTTCCAGTGCCTGGGCCAGTTGCAGGTCCTGGGCCAATGCTGGCAGATCTTCGTATAGAGTGTCAGTTGGTCCACAGGATGTTGTTGGAAGCTTGGGCAAGGGGCTGGGTGAGTCTCTCTCCACTGAGGCGGGTGTTGTGGGAGATTGCTCTGCTTGGGTCTCCCTGCAGTGCTGGCAGTGGGTGTTTGGTGAGGCTATCTAGGCAGCAGCCACAGGTGTCAAGGCTGTGGGTGTTTGCTTCATCCAGGTCTAGATGTGATGGCAGTGTTCGGTAGCAGGTGGCTCATGGCTAGCAGGTCTACGGTGGAAAGCTGGACCGCAGGTGTGGCATTGTGTAGTGTCACAGCCTGCTAGCTGGCACACAAAACAAAGAGCTTGTTCTGCCTCTTGGCGGTGGGGACCATGGGGGTGTGGCCTGATGGCCAGCGACCAAACACATAACCTGCTGCAGGGCGTGCATGTCTGTGGGCCTTGGTCTACCCGGTAAGGCCTGCCGGCTGACCCCACCACCAGGCAACATGGCCCACTGAAGGGCGTGTGGGTCTGTTGGGGCATGGCCTGCTGCACAGAGCACAGGTCCGCATGGGTATGGACCTCTGCTCAGCACGCAGGTCTGCTGGGGTGTGGGCCTTGCAACAGCCGTGCATAGGGACCAAGGACTTGTTCCCACTGGTTGGCGTGTGGGGCCTTAGGTGCTGGGCTGCTGGATGGCTGGGGCTCTCTCCTCACACAAGTCCTGCGGAGGCTGCTACCATGGGACCTCTTGAACTTCGAGCTCCATTTGAGTTCCCTGGTGGTTGGTGGTGCTTGGCTTCCAGCCATGGGCGTGCGAGAGCATCTGCTCTCTCTGCTCCCTCCCTGGCTGGACAAGGGGTGATGTTGGGGCAGCTTCAGCAAAGCCTATTCCTGTGTAGACTGGGTGCTCTGGATCTGAGAGCTCAAAGAATGGCATCAGCTATAGTAACCCAGGAATGGAGGCTCGTGGGTCCCTGCTAAGCCTGCTTTCTGATGCAACTGTACTATACCATATCATCTCCAAGCAGTTCCCTGATCAGTACAGAGCCCGACAGTGGTGGTGGGGGGCCCCCCCTCACAGCTCCAATCACACTGTCTGCTCTCGGAGCATGGAGCCCTGGGGTTCTGTCTTTTGTAGGGGGTCTCCCCCAGGCACCTTCTGATCTTAGCAAGTGGATCTCCCAGCCCAGTCTTCTTCATTTTGAGTGTCTACCATTGATTCTCTGATGATGGACAATGCTCTTTCCAAGAGGGTCCATCTGTAGGTGAGCATCTCCTTGCAGTTTTTGATCCTCTCCTAGAGAACAGTGTGTGTAGGCTGCTTCAGTCCATCATCTTGGCCTTCCCTCCCTCTCTCTCTCTCTCCCTCCTCCTCCCTCCCTCCCTCTCCCTCTCGCCCTCTCGCGCTCTCTCTCTCTCTCTGTCTCTCTCTCTCTCTCTGCCTTCTATGGAATGAATAAGGCATAGTTCTTTGGTTTCTAGCTTTATGCTATTAGACTACTTACATAGGGTCAGGTCTTGGTGTTGTTTCCTGCCCAGGAGAACATGAAAACCAAAAAGTCAAGGTCATTAGGTTTCAGGAAATGTCTTTGGGTAAAGTTAGCTTTAGTGGTCTCTTTACCTTCCTGGGCTTTTGGCCTCTGAGTAATCTGTACTTTCTAATCAGCTATATCAGCTCAATGGTACTATTTTTTTTTTTTAAAGTAACTCAAAATG
>NW_012135525.1:1212058-1225990 GCF_000956105.1 Propithecus coquereli
GTCTTAATTACTGTAGCTTTATAATAAATTTTGATATATAATTGAGTAACTCATCCCACTACTAATATCTGATCAAGTACGGCATGTCACTATTTTGTTCTTTGCTCTTCTACTTCAAGGTTGTCTTGGCCCTTCATGTTTCCATATACATTTTAGAAATAATTTGTCAATTTTCTTTTCTTCTTTCAGAGCTTCTATCTTTGCCCCATACAGTCTGTTCTCCATAGTAGAGATATCTTTTAGAACATAAAATCTGATAATGTCACTTCTCTGCTCAAAACCCTCCAATGGGCTGGGTATGGTATCCCAGCACTCTGGGAGGCTGAGGTGGGAGGATCGCCTGAGCTCAGGAATTGGGGACTAGCCTGATAAAGAGCCAAACCCTGTCTCTACTAAAAATAGAAAAAATTAGTTGGGTGTGGTGGCAGGCACATGTAGTCCCAGCTACTAGGGAGACTGAGGCAGGAGGATCGCTTAAGCCTAGGAGATGGAGGTTGCAGTGAGCTACATGATGCCACTGCATTCTACCCAGGACAACAGAGTGAGAATCTGTCTCAAAACAAAAACAAAAACACTCTCCATGCCTTCCCATTACACTCAGAGTCAATTCTTATGTCTCTAACAGTGGCCTACACCTCTGGCCACACTACTACTTTGTTTCAGCCACAGTGACTGCCTGAGGGCTTGTACTCTGGTTGGTTGGTTTCCTTCCTGGGACCCTCTTCCCCTTCCCCAGTATCTGTGTGGCTAATGCCCTCACCTTCTTAAAGTCCTTGCTCAAATGTCAAACTTCTCAGAGGTATTCCCCAGCTACCTTATTTGAAATTGCAGGTCACTCCCTGGGACTAAAATGAAACTCAATTCCAAACAAAATATTTTATCTTTCAACAGAAATATGACACCATAAAGAAGTATCCATAATAACCAAAAGCACTTCAAAAAGCAAAATTTCATTTAATTCAAACAGCCAACTGTCTTCCTTGGATTTGTTAAAACTAAGACAGCCATACAAATTAATCTAACACGTGATAAATACTATAGAGTGGCAGATGACAGCTGCTTCTCAGGGCCATAGATCTTATTTATTTTTTTTATTTTGTATTTTTAACACATGGATAAGAACTATGTAAATCAAACAGCCTTTGCTTTTGTGTCATTTAACTAATCTCTAATGCATATATACATATATATATATATATATGGGGAAAATTTGGTCATTTTCTCAAAATCTTTGTGTATTAGGGTATTTTTTCAATAGCAGTTTTACCAAATGTTACTTCAAAAATTTAATACATAACACATGATCAATACTAGAAAATATATGTAATATATATACAAGTCATGACGTCTAAGAACAAAATGATCACATGCAAATCCAATATTCAAATGAAAATGAGAACATGACCACAATATCCCATCTACTTCTGTACTCTTTCCCTGTCTAAAGTGCCCTGCCCACCCTTCTCCCTTAGTTCAATACCTTGCAGTTGCTATTGTTAAGCTCATCATTCCCTTTCTAAACCTGTTCTTCCTCTCATGTTTCCCATCTCACACTTCCTCATCAAGTAATCTGAGCCAGAAATCTGAAATTCCTTCCTCCTCCTCACACTCAATCACCAAGTTTTGTCAAATTCCCCCACCTCCCCTAAATCTCTCTCAGATCTGTCCCCATATCTTAAACACTTACTTCAGCCTTAATTCTGACCCTTCTTATTTTTCATGGGGACTGTTTGCCCTCATTCACTTTCCCTAGATCCCCTGTTCATATCATTACTTAAAATCTTTTAACAGCTTTTCTTTGCTTTCTCAATAAAGAAAAACATCCTCATCAAGCTAAACAAGGTTACCTAATTGATCTAACTCCTCTGACTTCTCCAATCTTATCTTTTGCATCTCTGTGCTTCAATGATATTGAAGTACTTTGATGTTTCTCGGGAGAGTTGTATTATTTTCCTATGCGTTGGCATATTTTGTTCCCTCTGACTGGGACTTCTCCTCAAGGAGGACAACTTCAAAGATGAAGTTGAGAAGTCATTTTCCCTGGGAAGATTTCCTTGCTTCCTTTAGGTGAGGACCCTTCCTTCCTGTTCTCATAGCATATTGTACATGCTTGAAGCAGCAGTGTGACTTTGGGCAAGTCGTTAACTTTCCTGTGTCTGTTTGCTTTTCTGTAAAATATAATAGCGACTACCCTGTTGTGAGCATTAAATAAGTTAAACCATGTAACAGTGCCAGGCACATGGTACACATACCACAAGTATTACTAGTATTGTCACACAACATTACATTCACTGACTTTCCCATCTATGGTCTGTATGTTGAATATTCCTTTAGGACAGAAATTGTGCCATGTTTTAACTCACATCCCCAAGACCTAAGACACTTTCTGATATATACTAAGTGCTTAATAAATATTTGGAGAAAGAATAAAAGGGAAAAAACCCTTTTCTTTATGGTGGATAGAAAAGCAGAACTGAATGAATCTTTTGTCTACGTAATCTAATATACAAATATAGCCTACATTGAGGCCAGAAAATGAAAAAGTGACAAAAGAAATTGACAAATTGTTAAATATTTAATTTGCTGGTTCTATTATTTTCTTTTATGGGCCTTTAAAAAAAAATGCAATGATGGCTGGCATGGTGGCTCATGCCTGTAATCCCAGCACTTTGGGAGACTGAGGTGGGAGGATCACTAGACTCCAGGAGTTCACTAGATGCCAGGAGTTCGAGACCAGCCTGAGTAAGAGCAAGACCCCATCTCTATAAAAACAGAAGAATTAGCTGATGTGGTGGTGCATGCCTGTAGTCCCAGCTACTTGGGAGGCTGAGGCAGGAGGATCACTTGAGCCAGGAGCTTGGGGTTGCAGTGTGGTATGATAGTGCCACTGCACTCTAGCCCAGGAGACAGAGTGAGACCTTGTCTCAAAAAAAAAAAAAAAAAAAAAAAAAAGCAATGGCCAGCAGTAGCATTTTTCTGGTGGGCCAAATACTAGTCATCAGTTAAATACATGTATCAGAAATTTTAATTCTCAATTTGACACACAGCAATATCGTTTTTATCATAATTTATTAAACCATAAAGTCAAAAACAGTAACAGAAGTATAATTTCCTTCAGTAACAGAAGTCTCAATGTCAATATACATAGAAAAATGGTCATTTTTCCCAATGTTATATTCATTGATCGATGCTTGTTTTCCTCATCTCTGATTCATCCCTATTTTATGGAGAGCATCTACTCTCAATTCATTTAAAATGTCTTTGCTTCATTAAAAAAAAGTTCTTTTCATAGAATGTTTTTCAATTTATGGCCAAAGATTTACCTTTTCTTTATTTTTCTTTTTTTTTTTTTAAAGTTTCCACAGCAACACACTGAACTATACTTTAAATATCACATAGCATTTCTCAGGGTTTAGGGAAAAGTCACATAAAAGGAGTTGGACAAATTCCAACAATTTCTTTTTAAACACACACACGTATATCAGCTATATAAAACCAGAATTCACAAAATGAACAGCCTTTCTGAGTGCTGTCAGGAACAGTAGCATAATAAATTGCATGTACCCCTATTTGTCACTCAGAAAAACTCACTCCTTATAAACATGTTCTTTCCCCTACCCAAATATTTAAACTAATTAAGATTTTTTTTTCTAAGAGATTTATGCCTTAACTATTGAAGCAACCTTTTTAATAAGCTAAAAGTTAGCTATTTTTAGTAGTATGAGTCATCATCATCTGAGGAATGATAAATTACCTATCTTTCTCTTAACTTAGAACCAGTTTTACTTTCCTATCAACAAAATAGAGGCAACTTAAATCATCCTTCTTAAAACCTGAGTCAGTTTGTGAGAAGGAGAGCAAAAATAGAAAAAAGTATGATTTGCAAAGAGGAAAAAAACTGTCAGTTAAATACTTCAAGATGATGCCTGTGAATTTTGTTATTCTACTGCTAAATTTAATACTTTAGATCTACTAGTACTAGAAAAAAGTTGAATGCAACAGAATTCTTCTAATGCATGAAATGGCTTTAAAAAAATAATTCTGGGTTTGGAGCAGTGGTGCACACCTATAGTCCTAACTACCTGAGAGCTGAGGCAGGAGGATGCTTGAGCCCAGGAGTTCAAGTCACACCTGGGCGAACACAGTAAGATCCTGTCTCTAAAATAATAATAATTCCAAACAATACAAGTTTGCCATGTAATCATAACATTAGAAAGATGAAAGAAAGCCAATTTCCTTTTTCATGTAGAACAGAACTAGGAGATATAATAAAATGGTTATTTTAACTTACTAAGTTTGAGGGTGGTTTGTACACAGCAATAGATAACTGAAAACAGCAAGGAACTCCAGGTAGCCTTGGTGGCAGTGAGCACAGACTCCTGAGGGAATGGGAGCCAGGAGCCAATCATTACTGCCTGAGGGATGGCCTGGGAGGAACACCTGGAGGTGAAATAAAACATAGAGAAAGGTGGCAGCAACGTGACACAAAGAATCGCCAGAGCAGAGAACTGCAGGGTTGCAGGTTGCTACTGTGATGATATTTGTGGCATCCTGTAGCTTGAATGCGCCCAGAGAGACAGAGTGAAGAGCTGAGATCGTATCTAAGTTAGACAGGTTAGAATTATTAATCTATTAGACTCAGGGTCAAACTGTTAAAATCACCTTACTTAAGATCCACGAGTTGGTGTCTAGAGGACATTAAGATATAAAACAAAATATAAAAATTTCCTAAGTGTATTTTTCCTCATCTTTCATTTCTAATGATGTTCTTACAAAAGGGTTGCAAGTCTGAAATACTCATTAGTGCCTTGCTATAATGCAAATGGACTGTTTTAAAGGAACAAGGAGTGATGATGTATTTCTTTATAGGTCATATGGATAAAGGATAGTCATACAGAATATTGCATTTGTGCCTTTGAGTAACATGAGTTAGTCAAGAACAGAATTTTCTCCATTTTAGAAACGCAGTAAAGTCGTACAACCACTAAGAAGCAGGAATGTCACTTGTACTGACTCTAATTGGGATAATGATGATGAGTGATTAATCTTATGAAACTCTAAATTCTATACCCTAGAAATAATATGACAGAAAAATGTTGACAAGTTTTACTTTATGTACAAAAATTGAGATAATGTGAATCCTAAAAGTCATTATACTTCCATAAAAATAATTTCAAAGTTGGCTGGAAGTAGGAATTGAATATTGTTTTTATCCTATTGCCACAGCCAGTGCCAGTTTAGCTGGGAAAAAGTATTATTGTCTATCCTTTGTTGAGGTATCTTTATTATGAGATCATGAAGAGCTTAAACCGCATGTAAAATGCTACTGGCTGAACTTTCAATAACAAACTAATCACTCACTTCTTTACTTAATTATAAGTGGAGAGTTTATTAACCTTTTAAAATACTTCTCCGGATAGAACAAAGACCATCAACTTCTGTTAAATGAGTATATAGCGGTAGGTGGTTGTACTTCTCTAGCTAATAAATACTGTTTGAGTTTAAATGCTAATACTTTTTGTTCTAATACAGAATAGATGGAAAATTAATTTTTTGCACTGTCTCATTTTCATCTGGTTGTTTAAGAAAAATGAACTCTGCTTAGTAAGCAAACTATAGGGTTCGTGGCAAATCTAGAATCATCTGAACTACCTGAAAAGAGGCAATCACACCCCGTTCCCTCCAAAACTTTTTAAGATTAAGGTCATATTGTTATACGCATGTGCTGATATTTCAGTCTGTTTTGTATACACTAGCCATCCTACAACCAGTACTTAAAGATTCTAATCGTGGTTGGTAAGAAAAGTTGAGACTATAAAATGAGTGCATTTATTCTCAGGGAAAATGAATTAAAAACTAGTCTTTGATTTAAATTATATATTATTTATTTTAAAAAGTATTATGTTTAGTTGTTTAAAAATAAATGTTTTTAGTAGAAATGATTCATATTTCTTACAGGAACATTACTAGAAAGAACAAAGAAATCTAAAACTCTCCCCCAGAATCACTGCTCAGAAATAATCAATGGTAACATTTGACTATCCAATTCCGAGAAGGAAGATTGATGAGGTACATAGAAATGTGATCTTAAAATACATGCCATTTAAAATAACATCCCTTAAATTACATTTTGCTTAAATTTAACAGATGATAAGTAAAACTGAAGGAGTAAATAAAATTGTACTTAAACAAGAGAAATGTCAGGGTCTAATATAATCGTTTGATTTTAAGAAAAAGATTATGAAAGGCTCGTGTTTCAACTCTAAACAACATCTGTGTTTCTGCTATGAAAGATAAAATTTGTCCTGAGGCTTCCTTCCTCCCATGTCCCCTTGTCCCTCCCCTCCACATTTTTATTACATATTATTTTTTAACCAAGATATATAACACATTCTAGTCTACAGTCTTAATACTGTGGACACTTTTAAAGGCACTGAAATGATCTTGATGAATTTTAAGATAAACGTAAAGTTCCACACGGACAGATTTTAGAAATGATCTTTTTAAGGCAGCATAAATGTGTACTGCTATGAATGTGCTGTGCAGCCATCTCACAAATGTGTTATTTTGCTAGACTTTGTTCTCATATTAGCTGGGAATATGAAATGCATTTGCAAGTTGAATTACAGAATGTTGTAATAAAATCCAGACATTCCATCTACTACATTCCTTTCTTTTAATACTTCTATAATTCAATCTAAAAAGACCAATCAAGTTCGTCTGGAAATATTACTTCTTTATAGACCACTAATGTTGCTTATTGTTAAGCTTCAGATATTTTTTAGATACTCAAATTTCCTTGTTTTAATATCATCAAATCACTGAAAACCAAACTAAGGATATTTTACAATTTTTATTTTCTTGTTTTAAAATGGTAACAACATTTGGCAGCTCAATTCTGTGATAGTTTCCTGACACTGCTATTGCTCAAAGAAATCATCACCAGGTTTTCTATCTCATATCCTCTAGTGTAATGGTTTTCAAACCTGGTTGCACATTCCAATCGCCTGGGGAGCTTTTTCTAAAAACAAAGATGCTTGGGCCCCATCACAGATCAATTAAATTAGAATCTTGGGAATGGGGTCTGAGAAAAGGGTTTGTAAAATAAGCTTTTAAATATGCTAAATTATTTTGTGAGATATAATTTTTTTTTTTTTTTTTTTTTTGAGACAGGGTCTTACTCTATCTTCTGGACTAGAGTGCAGTGGCATCATCATAGCTCATTGCAATATCAAACTTCTGAGCTCAAGCAATCCTACCACCTCAGACCCCAGAGTAGCTGGGACTACAGGCCCACACCACCACTCCTGGCTAATTTTTGTATTTTTTGTAGAGCTGGGCTCTTGTTCTTGCTCATGTTGGTCTTGAACTCCTGGGTTCAAACAATCCTTGAGCCTTGGCCTCCCACAGTGCTAGGATTACAGGCGTGAGCCACAGTCCCCAGCCTGTGGGCTCTAATTCTAAATGAAGAATCTAAAGCTTCTCTATGAAAATGGATACACTTAATTCATAACGTGTTCAGTAACAGTGAAAATTTAAAAAAAAAAAAAATTTTTTTTTAAAACAGACAGGGTCTCACTATGTTGCCCAGGCTGTGAACTCCTGAGCTAGCGATCCTCCTGCCTCTCAGCCTGCCTCTCAGCTGGGACTACAGTCCCGTGCCACTGTGTCCTGCTTCTTAAGATTTTGTTAAGAGTTTAACGTTATATGAAAAAAAGCTTATGGTCTATCAACCATATTTCCCAAATTAAATGACAGTATCAATTTTTAACATTTGTAAAGCTATAGAACTGCTTTTCTGTCTCAAAGCTGTAATTTAAAATTACCCTATTTACAAAATTCTCTTTTAAAAGGTAAATGAGGTTAGAAAATCTTGTCTGTTGGAAAGTTTTAGGATTGGTTGGAGGGGTTAAATGTTAGCGAAACCTAAGACTCTCATAAATGTACAGTATAACAAGAATCTGGCTAGGAGTAAAAGTAAATGGTCACTGATTTCAGGGCCCATTTGTAGACTAGCACTGTTTATGATTAAGAAAAGTGTTATTTAAACTAAAGTTGGCAATCTGTTGGTACTGCTGGGTGACTGTTGGAGTACAGAGTTATAGATGATTTTTAAAGTTAAATCTAGTAAATTTATTTACTTTGCATTCTGGAACTAGAAAAGAAATCTTTACAGACAGAACTACAAATCTACTAGCTAATGTCTCACCATCATCATGTTCCTGAGGTGCTGTGAGGCTCTGAAGGTCCTCTACTGACCAAGTGAGCGTAGCACATGGGAATGACAAGGGAGCAAGGGGACAGCCTAACAGGCCAAGTAAATCCTGGCCATCAGTGGGTGACAGATGTCTTAGCCAGATCACCCCCCCAGCAATGGTGACCACAAGGAAAACACACAACTCTCCACTTAATATTTTCCATTTTCCTCCTCTAATATAAATGATTCTCAGTGTGCAAAAGGAATCAGCTACACAAGAATAAAATATTAATATTAGATTTTTATCTCCCACTGACAGGTTCAGACCCTTCCCAGATTCTGGGGCTAATTTTAGCTTCTCTCTAATGGGGAATTATTCTGAAATAGGTAATGTAAGTTAAATTATTCTTAGGCAGGCATCAGAAAGTGTTCAAACAACTGTAACATTTTTGATCGGCTAACCCATCAAAATAGACAAGCAGTATCATTGAAGCAGAAGCTTTTGAGTGAAGCATAATATTCTATATTTCAATATTCTATATTGAAATGCTATATTTCAATATTTCAATACTATCTCTTAGGTTTGTCTTAATCTTGAAGGAGCTATAGTGAAGGCACATTAATGTACATTTTTTAGATGTTGAGTTACTTTTTATAGCAATATTCCATATATCAAACAGATAGACAAAAAAACAACTGTCATCTGGAAATGGAAAAACACAAAAGAAAGCTTTTAAGTGGCTATCCTTGTACATATTTCTAGAACCTTAAAAATCCCTTGGATAAACAAGAAATTGGACATTCTTCACTGGACTCAGACCAGCTTTGAGAAAAAGAAAGGACAAGAGACAGCCTGCCTGGCGATTCCACAGAGGTTCTGGCCTTCTGTTCACATACTCAACATGACAGGTGCAGCCCTTTCCCTGCCTCCATCTGTGGCCTGGCTCAGCACTAAAACTGGCCTCTATACCAGCAAAAAGCATATGGGCTGGGACAGGATCAGCATCTCCTTTCCGTTGGTATCTGCTCCCCGCTTGTCTTAGCTTGTCCGTTTAGTTACTGTAGATATCTTGGTCCTGACTCACTGCAAGCGTTAAACATGTTTTGAATGTAATAGTTTAAAGAAAAGAATATATGACACTTCTAAGTTATGAAGCATAATAAAATGAACCCTGTGAATCTGTCATCCAACTTAAGAAGCAGAATACCACCAATACCATTGTTCCAGATCCCCTTTCTCTGTCAGCCTCTCAGCGCTAACTCCTATCTTAAGTTTGTGTTTATCATTCTTTTCTTTTTTGAAAAATAGATTTGCCAAATATATATATGTATGTATGTCTCACTAAACATTGTTTAGTTTTGCCTATGATGGGGCCTTTAAAATGGTATTATATAATACGCAATCGTATCTGGCTTGCTTTGTATAAGACACACTGTAATTTTCCTAATATTCATCCCTGTTGATGCTTGTGAGTGGCAGTTCATTCAGTGTTACTGTTGTATAATATTCCATCCCTCAAATATATCAATATTTATTTACCCATTCTCCTCTCCATGTAAATTTGTATTTTGGGGAGATATTTGCTTTAAGAACTTTCCTATAAATACCCTTGCAAATGTCTTGGTGCATGTGCCAAATTTCTTTTATGGTACATAGCTAGCTGTGGAATTGCTGGGTTATAGGGTATGTGAATGATTAACACTATAAGTTAGGGCCAAATTGTTTCCCAAAGCAGTTGCAGCATCTTACTCTTCTACTGGCATCATAAAAAGGATCCTGTTGCTCTATACATCTTTGCCAACCCTTGGTATTTTCAGACTTCTTAATTTTTTCAATCTAGTAAGTGTGAAATGAAATTTCAATGTGTTCTTAATTTACATTTTTTTGAAAACTAATGAGTTTTGTCTATCTTTTTATATGTCTAGTCACCACTGGTTTCCTCTTCTATGAGATGCTAGTTCATTTGTCCATTTTTCTTTTAGATTATCTTTCTTATGCATTTTAAAGAATTCTTTATATTTTCTGACTATTATACTGTTAGTTATATAAGCTACAAAACCATTCTCATTTTTTACTCACATTGGGCCATAATCCTAGTGCTGGCTTCTCCCATCCCCATCACACTCTCCTCCCCTGCCCAAAGATAGACAGGAATTGAGAAAACAGCAATATGAGTTTCTAATTAGTTCTTATAATTCTCTAACCAGAGAAGGATATTTAAAATAATTAGATACTTTTCACATAGGCAAAGATAAAATTATTGTCAGGAATGGTGAATGTAGTAGAAATGGACGTTGAACCACCATTGTTGATAACATAAACAGAATCTTGACGGGGTGGTGATACTGAGTGCACACATGACAAAATTCACAGAAATTATTGTGTATTAATTTTATCTCAGTAAAGCTTATTTAAAATGTAAGAAATAATAGGTATAAATTATAACACATTAGGGTCTGGGTCTGGAGCTAGACTGCTACTTAGCTATACCACTTAGCAGCTGTGTGACCACCTTGGGCAAATTTTCTCACGTTCTAAGCCTGAGGTTTCTCATTGGTAAAATGGAGATAACAGCAGTACCTGTATCGTTAAGGTTGTTCTGAGATATAAATGAATTAGTTTGAAAGTGCTTAGAAAGATGCCTAATGCAGAATGAGCGTCAGATACATATTAGGCTGTAAAAAATGTAGACACGTTTATCAATCGATAAATTTATCCATGGTTTGTTGTAGGGTCTGAAAAATTCTTCCCTACCAAATCATGATATTCTATCTTTTTTCTAAAAGTTTAAATGTTTCAGTTTTTACAGTTAGATAATCTACTTATAATTTATTTTTTAGTTTGCTGTGAAATAAAGATCTTTACTTTTGAACTCTTTTCGAAGAGATAATCAAGTTGTTGCAACACTATTAAATTATATATACCTTCCCACAGATTTTGAATTCTACCTGTGTCATATCAGATTTCCATACATGCTTGGGTTAATTTCTAGATTCTTTATGTGTTCTATTAAGTTTAATGTCAATCGCTGCAACAATATTATATTGTCTTAATTACTACATTATAAATCTTGATATGTAATAGGACGTCTCTATTCTTTGTTCTTCACAGTTGGCTTATTAATTCTGGACTTTTGCTCTTTCTTATGAACTTTAGATAATTAGCCTATCAGGTTCCACGAAAACAACAATAAAAATCTTGTTGGAATTTCATTAAATTTATAGATTGGGAGGAGAATTGATAATTGTCAATTAATACTGATCCATTAACATGGGCTATACATTCATTCAGATATTCTTTTATCTTCCAATCATGTTTTATAGTTTCCTTCCCCTACTGTTTCAGTTAATCTTTTAACAGGAGAACATAATCTATTGACATTTACTGTCATTACTGACATATTTGAGCTCATTTCTGCCATCTTTTTTTTTCTCCTTAACGTCCCACCCACTTGATCCCTTTCTTTCAGCCTTCTACATCCTTCTAGCCTCCTTCATCCTTCTAGCCTCCTTTTTCCTCTTTTGTTAGTTTGGAAACTGTAGTTTGTAGGATTAAAACTGTATTTTTAATCTTTAAAAAGTACTATTTGCCTGCATATGACAGAGACCATACCATTCTTTTCTCACCTTTATTGAGAGTGGAGGGGGAAAAGAAAAAACACTAAACATAAAGGTGAGGGAAGGATAAAAGTGAGGACAAGAGGTAGTGATGACATACTTTGAAGTGGAGGAGCAGGACTTAAATCTGAATACTTTCCTTTCTCCTGCAGTTCTTGCCCTCACACACTTACAAAGTGCATCTAGGCAATGTCACCTGTAGGACTGTAGGTCATATCATTTTCAGTATTTTCTTTATATTTCTCAGTCATTGAAGGTACTCAAGGTCTCTTTTTATCGTAACCAGTATTCTTAAAACAGTTTACTACCTTATGTTTTTCTGATTTTAGTTTTAGGTGAGCTATTTTAGTTAAAGCACTGTAAGAATTTGTTACCAGCAAAAATCTGAGGTAATTGGGTACAGATTTATTGGAAGACAGTACATTTTATATCTTAAACGTACAGGAGACGAAGTGAAATGAAGCAGTATTTGCATCATATTTATCACAATAAAATAATTCAAGACATAGCATTTACAAATTCTTAAGAATTATTTAATCATATTAAGGAACCACAAACTTTAATTTTGTAGAAAAAAATGATTTCCAATTTGAATTTCTTTCATTTTTGCTTGGCAAGGAAAGACCAGATAGCTTTTCAGAGTATCTTTATACATTCAGACCACTTTTCTCATATAATTTTATTTAACTTTAATTTTTTCAGGTTCTTTAAGATTTACACACTTCCAAGTTTACCTGTAAAGAGTACTTTCTCCTGTCCATTAATAACCCACTAAACATCATAAAATCATTATCATTTCTATTTGCAAAATTAACTTAGGTATATAAAGTAAAAAATCACAAGTCCCTGAATTTCAGAGGACCAGAAAAAAACTAAGATTGATAAAACTAATGATTAAAAATACGAAGGCAAATAAACACACACTGAATGAACCTGGAAGTTCAACAATAGAGATATTGTTCAGTGCCCCAACAGAAAACAAAGACCATAAGCACAAAGCAGTAAAGAACTGATCATGACAATAATGATATCCATTAGACAAATATCACCAAATTTGTTCTCTTTTATTCTCACATCTACCCTTTCTTTAAGTCAATACTCAAGAATGCCTACACTCCTTGTTCCTGTGGGCCTCTCCAAGGTTAAACAAAGAAAAGAGTTTATTCACTTTACAGTTTTGGTGAAAGTACATTCCAAATCCAAATTTTATCAACGGTTCTCCATAGAAAGCATACAATCAGTACAGTCAAGATCTTCAACTAAGGTTCTACCCTGCCTTTCATTCCTCCAGTGATGGAGAACACACTGCACTCATGAGGTCCCAATGTTGAACAATTCTAGATGGTATAAAGTTTTCCTTTATATATTGAATACAATTGGCTTCCCTATAAGATCCACCTATGGACTCTATCCTTGGATTCACAATAACATAGAAAAATCTGTACCCCTCCCCTATGTGATGACTCTTAAATTATATTGACAGCTATTTTGTTAGATGTTTTTTCTCCTTTTCTAATCCAATCCCTAAAACTGTTCCTTCGCATATGTTAATTTTCCTCAGGATGTGCAAAGGAGATTGTCGTGGGTTGAAATGTACTCCCCCCGCCCCTGCAAAAAAAAGGATCTTGGAGATCTTACCTCCCACTAACCCAGAATATGACCTTGTATTTTGGAGATGGGGTCTTTACAGAGAGAGTAATCAAGTTAAAATGAGGTAATTAGGGTGAGCCCTAATCCAATATGACTTGTGTTCTTATGAAAAAGGAAAAATTTGGATACAGAGACATGCACAAACAGAGGACGCTGTGTGAAGATGAAGGGAGAGATCAGAGTGATGCATCTACAAGCCAGAGATGGCCAGAGAAGCATGGAACAGATTTTCCCTCACAACCCTTAGAAGCCACCAACCTTGTCCACACCTTGATCTTAGACTTTTAGCCTCTGGAAATGTAAGGCAATAAATTTCTGTTGTTTAAGTGACCGAGTTTACAGTACGTTGCTTTATCAGCCTAGCAAACTAATACATTTTTTCAGAAATGTGACATGATAAAGGGTTAATGAAAATTTCTATAGCAGAACGTTTTATTTTTTATTTATTTATTTTTTTGAGACAGAGT
>NW_012135525.1:1237985-1241294 GCF_000956105.1 Propithecus coquereli
GAAGTGAAGGAATGAGCCAGGAGGGAGTAACCCATTGCCTGTGGGAAAGGCACTGAGGGTGGGGGAAGCAAGCACCCAGGCTCTCAGGCAAGAGGCACATTGGAGGTGGTCGGAGACCATGGCGGCTGGAGTGAAGACAGCCAGGCACAGAGAAGGTAGAGATGGGTTTGAGAGCTGAACAAGATCAAACAGGTCTACACCCTGTTGGTAGACCATGGTAAGGAGTTGGCTTTATTAAGTGAGGCAGGAAGTCATCTGAGGGTTCTCAGCAGGGGAATAACATGACTTTATTTGGGTTTCAACAGGATCATTTTGGCTGCTATGTTGAGAATAAACTGTGGAGGGTACAAGGGTAGAGGCAGGATGCTATGCTATCATAGCAATACATTTGAGAGACGATGATGGCTTGGACTCAAGTGGTATAGGTAAAGGTGGTGAGAACTGGATCTATTTTGAACATAGAGTAAACAAGATTTGCCGTAGGAGTCCACATAAGGAACAGGAGAAAGAGAGGAATCAAGGGTGATATGACCCCAAGGTCTTTGACCTGAGCTGCTAGAAGGTAGAGATGTCATCAACAGAGCTGGGGAAGGCTGTTGGAAGAGGGAGACTAGGAAGGCAATTTAGGAGCTCAGTTTTGGATGTCTTCAGTTTAACCTGACTTTCAGATATTTTCAGATGTTTCCAAGTGGACTGAAAAAGGCAGCTGAAAATATGAACATGGAGTTCAGCAGAGAGGTCTGAGTTGGAGATGTAAAATTAATGAGAGTCCTCAGAAGAGTACAAATGGAAAAGAGAAAAGTTCTAAGGACTAAACCCCTTGACATGCCAACTTTAAGACGGCAGGGAACGTGGAGGAATGTGCAAGGGAGACTAAGAAGGGAGTGTCCAGTGAGTTATGAAGGAAACAAAAAAAACCAAGGTTGCTCGAAAACCAGATGAAGAAAGTATTTCAAGGAGAAAGTGATCAGCTATATCAAAAGCTGCTGCTAAGTCAGATGAAGATCAAACAATCTGGCCAAGTAGAGGGCAATTTCAGTGGACTGGAAGGAGGTAAAGCCTAAATGGTATGAGTTTGAGAGCATCCTCAAGGAAAGAAAAGTGGAGATGGTGTATACAGACTATTCTTTTGAAGAATTTTTGCTTTAAAGAGAGGGAGAGAAATGGGGTGATAAGATGAAAAGTATATTAGGTTAAAAGAGTTTGTTTTTTTAAGATGGGAGAGATTATAGATTGTTGGCATGCTGACAAGAAAGATCTAGCAGAGAGGGAAAAACATCATGCTGGAAAGAAGAGGGGAAATTGCTGAAGCATGGTTTTTAAGATATGTAATTTAGCCTCTAAAGATATTCATTATAGTGTCCAATATAAATGAAGAGTATCAGTTAAAGAAAGAGGATTGAGGTTTTTTACTAATACAATGAAATTATGGTAAAACAAAAATAAAAATGTTATTAATATAAAAAGGGAGATATACATGTATAGAATCTTTAAAAAGTCTCCAAACTAATCCAATTCTATATGAGAAAGTAGTACTTATCAAATATCTGGAACACTTAATTTTATAGGTAGAAGTGATCAAGAAATCACAAAGTAAAAAAGAACAAGTTGAGCTGTGTTAGAACTATAAACTCTCTATACAATCAACAATAAAATATCTAAAAGACAAGTGAAATTAGATTGAGAAACACATTTGCATCCAATATGACATAGGTTAATTCCTTCATTATGTAACAAGCTCAGACGAAACAGTAAATTATCATGTAACTGAGATATAAGTGGGCAAAATATACATAGACTGTACAACAGGAGATATAATTAATAAATAACCATTAATATTAGGACAAACATTCAACCTTGCTAATAAGAAATAAAATGCTAAAGAAAACAATAAGATATGTTAAACTTATTAGGAGAGCATAAAACAATAAAACTGCCAGTTCTGGCTACATTGTGATAAAGTAATCATACATTGCTGGTGGCAATGTGAAATATTAACATCCTTTTGAAAAGCAATTTGGCAATTCATATCAATGGTCATTAAAATATTCATGACATTTGACTCAGAAATATTCCTATATTTATCCTGAGGAAATATGTACTTTAAAAGAATATGTAAATGAGGTAAATATGTAAATGATGTCCACTGTGGCATTATAATTGCATTGTAGCATTACTTATAATAATGAAATATTAGAAACTGTCTAAATACAAAATTTAAAAACAGACGAATGGCTATGAAAATTACGAATACTGGCCTGATCAAATAGAAGGTATTGAACAAGATTTCAAAGCAACATAGAAGATGCTTACAATATGATAGTAAAGAACAGTATAAACCTTTTACTATAATTACAACTATGCAACCTACACACAAAGAGACTCAAATAAAAAATGTAAATTGAAAACAGCTTAACTATTCTGTATGCTGGGATTTTAGGGGAATATATTCTTCCTTGTTCTCATAACAACTACTAGAATTTATTGAATACTTACTATGTGCCAGATGATGGACTGTGGATGTTACGGATGTGATTGAGTTTAATCCTACGGGGTAGGTTATGACCAATAAATGGCAGAGCTGATATTTGAATTTAGGCACTCAGCCTTTAGTCCTGATCTTAATCACAATGCTATATCATATAAATAAATTAAGAAAAGTTAAAGAAAAAAATGGGATCTCCCTCACCTTGTGAAACTCATGTTTCAGAAGGAGAGGTACGGGTAATCATTTGGTGATATGTATGTAATATCACTTGGTAATCTGAGATTACTGTCCCTTAAAAATTGCTAACTAAACTGTCAATCTAACCTGTGAAGTTAAAGTAAGTTTGTTTAATTTAATGTATTTATTCATTGAGACAGGGTCTTGTTCTGCTCCCTGGGCTAGTGCAGTGGTGTCATCATAGCTCACTGCAACCTCAAACTCCTCAGCTCAAGCCATCCTCCTGCCTCATCACCTTCCTTCCCCCAAAGCTGAGACTATAGGCACCAGCCACCATGCCTGGCTAATTTTTCTATTTGATTTTAAACAGACTAAATAACGAAAAATACTTTCATACCATCACATAATGCTAGAGCTGGACACAAGAGCTTGGGGATTACCAGGTTTCCTTTGCTTCTACTGAGAAAGAAACTGAGGTCTATAATACCAAGAGGCTGCCTCAAGGTCATTCAGCCAGTTAATATAACCAAAGCCAGTTGTGAATTCCAGGTTTCCTGATGACAGTCCACTGATATTTCTTCCTACACCATTTTACTCCTCTCTCCCATTAAAAAAAAAAAAAGTATATATCTACTATATATTAA
>NW_012135525.1:1241344-1258024 GCF_000956105.1 Propithecus coquereli
GCCTCCCAGAGTGCTAGGATTACAGGCGTGAGCCACCGCGCCCGGCCCAGAACATTTTATTTATGGGTAAGAATAATTCTTTCCTAAACTGTACATATCATTACTTGAAAATACTAATACTCTCAGTATTAATTATCTGAATACTTCCTCAAATTATGTTTTACATTACTGGTTAGTACAAACCTTTTTCTTTTTTAGATTTTTCCTATGACTTTTACTTTCATGATCTTCTTGGTAGCTTTGATTTTGCAGAGTTGATGATACTGTTAATAGTAAGAAGAGTAACAAACTGGTAATCCTTGGCTCTGCAGTCTATTCCTAATATCTTAACAACTTCTAGGACCAGGAAAATTATAACTTATAAGTCATACTTCATTTATAAATTTAAAAAGTATGGAATATAACAATTGATGTGCAGAATATGTGATTATAAAAAGCAGTAATTTTCATCAATTTTGATAAAGTCTCTGTAAACAATGTAGAAATTAATTTTGCAAAAGTAAAGGATTATGAGAACAGTGTTTTATATAGAACAACAGTATTTTACACAGAAAACTTTTAAGCCAGAGCTATCCTGGGACGTTTGAGAATTTTCAAATATCATTACAGAAATTATAATTTCTCCCATAAAAAACGTAGAAGCAGCAAATGGAAAACAACATAGCCATTTTCAGATGGGGATGCTGAGCAGACTGTATCTTGTAGGGGATCACATCAGCAGAATTTTCTGTGATGATGGGAATGTTCTCTTTCTGTGCTGTCAAATAAGGTAGCACGGAATAAGGTTAAGTACTCAAATAGATACTGAACACTTGAAATGTGCCTAGTGTGACTGAGAAATTGAATTTTAAATTTTACTTAATTTTAAATAATTTAAATAGCCACATGTAACCAGATGGGACAGCACAGCTTCTAGCCTCATTCCCTCTGATATATTTTTCTTCCCTTTTCACTTAACACAGTGGTTCTCAACCAGTGGTAATTTTGCCTATTAGGTGACATATGTCAATACTGTATCTGGAGATGTCTTGGCTGTGATAACTGCAGGGATGCTACTAAACATGCTACAATGCACAGGACAACCTCCCACAACAAAGAATTATCCAGTCCAAAATATCAATATTGCTGAGGTTAGGAAACTCTGTCGTAGTAAAAGGATCTTCAAATGAAATGAAAGATACTTTGAAAATCATTATGAATGGCTGTACAATATTCTAGTATTAGCTGGTATGCTTATTATTTAAAATAATCTTTAACTGCTGTTCAATAATTCCATCCTGACTGCTACTGTTTTCTCTGTTTATAGTATTTTAGTGAATAAGCCATCTTGCCTGATTTTCAGTCATAGTGGCCTCTATAAATATAACAACATGACTGAAACTGGTAAGGTTACTTCAGTAATAGGCATAAGTATACACAAACCCTTATCAGCCAGTTTTATAAGCATGAAGACTTTGAGAACAACTTTTATCCCTCTCAATTACATCAAAAAAGGAATGAAAGGAGTAGTTTAGTACAAATGCATCATCAGTGACATAAGACTAAGCTCGTGTTTTGTTACCAGAGAATTAACAGTCATCTTTTTCCATGTGATGATCAAAACAATAACATATTAAATATTTATTTTGAGATATTTAAATTGTCCATTTCTGCCACTGTTTTGTAATATATCATTCGAACAGTTCCATCTATACTGAAATTAGGTAATATTTAATATAAAATCTCCATCCTAAAAGCATTCAAAATCCAGTGGAAAAAGAAATAGCTAATACAAAAGCAGTGACAAAAAATGGACAAAAGCAAATTGTTTCTGAAATGAAGGCTAATAAAGGAATCTTGTTGGAAGTGCTGGCCTATGCAGTGAAAACAAGACAATAGTTTAGAATGTGTTTTCTTTCTTAATGACAGAAAACAGAAAAGATGACCTCTATTTATAGAGCATTCCCAACATACACTGTTAAGATTTCAACTTTTCAATTTTCTTGAAAATATCATTGCTCCTATTTACCTTATTTCTCATTGTCTAACAGCAATGTGAGTGTCCGTCCTATTCTTAGATACAACCCATGAACATGTAAGTTATTCATATATGGATCTCATAAAAAATGGTAAAGATAAAATCTACCTTAATCTAATTGAAAGAAAATATTTTTTTTAGCTATCACTGAAATTTTACAACCAATTAAAAATTTTTTTTCTTTATTTGAGATGAGGTGGGGGGTCTTGCGACGTTCCCAGTTGTACTCCAACTCCTGGACTCTTAAGTGATCCTCCTGCCTCAGCCTCCTGAGTAGCTGGCACTACAAGCTTGTGCCATCATGCCTGGCAATTAAACATTTCAAAGCACATATAAAGGAAGAAAAATATCGCTTATAAATTGAGACTGCCCTCAAACTTCCATAACGATTTAAAAATTACTCAGGATGTGTTTCATTAATTGTATCATAATCTTAACAAACACACACGCAAATGTCATATTTTTTTGCTATATTATACCAAAGATGAATATAAGAATGACATTCATTTCCAGTCATTCTATTTTCTTTCTTCTATTTGTTATTTCCAGTCATATTATTCTATTTTCTTTCCTCTATTAGTTAAGGTATCCTACTTCCCTATGTACCCCCAAAACAATTTTAGCTAGGTTACTAAGATTTAAAGAGATTGTGTTTTTAGTAATAGTGTAAGTGTAGAGCCTTTCTTCTTTTGCTGTCTGGAATAAGTATGTCTGGAAAGAGGTTCATTAGTCTCTTTCCCAATAATTCATTCACTGCAGCTTTCATTAGAAAAATAAATCACAAAATAAGATTGGAGGAGGGAAAAAATAAGACAGTCCCTGAATTCATGGAGTGTATCTACTGTCAGTAATTCTGTAATTTATAGTTCATATTCATTATTTTCATTCTCTTACTGCAGAAAACAAGTATTTATTGAAGGCCAGTCTCAGTGGCTCCTACCTGTAATCCTAGCACCTTGGGCGACTGAGGTGGAGGATTACTTGAGGCCAGGAGTTTGAGAACCGCCTGGGTACCATAGCGAGACCCCATACCCCAAAATAAAAAATTTAGCTGGGTGTGGTGGCATGCACCTCTAGTCCCAGCTACTTGGGAGGCTGAGGCAGAAGGATCCCTTGAGCCCAGGTGTTTGAGGTTATAGTGAGCTATGAATGCACCACTGCATTCCAGGCTGGGCAACAGAGTGAGACCCTTTCTTAGGGTGGGGGGTGGGAACAAGTATTTATTGAATTTCTCTGTGTGCAATGAACATAGTAGAGAAGAGACTTGCCCTCATGGAGATTATTTTCTAGTTCTTTAAGACAATAAATAGATTAAACAAGTAAAGTTCATAGTATGCATAAAGCGCCAATGCTGCATGGGAGGGAAGCAGGAGTGCTGGGGTCAGGGAAGGCCCCATGGAGAAAAGTAACTACATCTGAAGGAAGTGAAGGAATGAGCCAGGAGGGAGTAACCCATTGCCTGTGGGAAAGGCACTGAGGGTGGGGGAAGCAAGCACCCAGGCTCTCAGGCAAGAGGCACATTGGAGGTGGTCGGAGACCATGGCGGCTGGAGTGAAGACAGCCAGGCACAGAGAAGGTAGAGATGGGTTTGAGAGCTGAACAAGATCAAACAGGTCTACACCCTGTTGGTAGACCATGGTAAGGAGTTGGCTTTATTAAGTGAGGCAGGAAGTCATCTGAGGGTTCTCAGCAGGGGAATAACATGACTTTATTTGGGTTTCAACAGGATCATTTTGGCTGCTATGTTGAGAATAAACTGTGGAGGGTACAAGGGTAGAGGCAGGATGCTGTGCTATCATAGCAATACATTTGAGAGACGATGATGGCTTGGACTCAAGTGGTATAGGTAAAGGTGGTGAGAACTGGATCTATTTTGAACATAGAGTAAACAAGATTTGCCGTAGGAGTCCACATAAGGAACAGGAGAAAGAGAGGAATCAAGGGTGATATGACCCCAAGGTCTTTGACCTGAGCTGCTAGAAGGTAGAGATGTCATCAACAGAGCTGGGGAAGGCTGTTGGAAGAGGGAGACTAGGAAGGCAATTTAGGAGCTCAGTTTTGGATGTCTTCAGTTTAACCTGACTTTCAGATATTTTCAGATGTTTCCAAGTGGACTGAAAAAGGCAGCTGAAAATATGAACATGGAGTTCAGCAGAGAGGTCTGAGTTGGAGATGTAAAATTAATGAGAGTCCTCAGAAGAGTACAAATGGAAAAGAGAAAAGTTCTAAGGACTAAACCCCTTGACATGCCAACTTTAAGACGGCAGGGAACGTGGAGGAATGTGCAAGGGAGACTAAGAAGGGAGTGTCCAGTGAGTTATGAAGGAAACAAAAAAAACCAAGGTTGCTCGAAAACCAGATGAAGAAAGTATTTCAAGGAGAAAGTGATCAGCTATATCAAAAGCTGCTGCTAAGTCAGATGAAGATCAAACAATCTGGCCAAGTAGAGGGCAATTTCAGTGGACTGGAAGGAGGTAAAGCCTAAATGGTATGAGTTTGAGAGCATCCTCAAGGAAAGAAAAGTGGAGATGGTGTATACAGACTATTCTTTTGAAGAATTTTTGCTTTAAAGAGAGGGAGAGAAATGGGGTGATAAGATGAAAAGTATATTAGGTTAAAAGAGTTTGTTTTTTTAAGATGGGAGAGATTATAGATTGTTGGCATGCTGACAAGAAAGATCTAGCAGAGAGGGAAAAACATCATGCTGGAAAGAAGAGGGGAAATTGCTGAAGCATGGTTTTTAAGATATGTAATTTAGCCTCTAAAGATATTCATTATAGTGTCCAATATAAATGAAGAGTATCAGTTAAAGAAAGAGGATTGAGGTTTTTTACTAATACAATGAAATTATGGTAAAACAAAAATAAAAATGTTATTAATATAAAAAGGGAGATATACATGTATAGAATCTTTAAAAAGTCTCCAAACTAATCCAATTCTATATGAGAAAGTAGTACTTATCAAATATCTGGAACACTTAATTTTATAGGTAGAAGTGATCAAGAAATCACAAAGTAAAAAAGAACAAGTTGAGCTGTGTTAGAACTATAAACTCTCTATACAATCAACAATAAAATATCTAAAAGACAAGTGAAATTAGATTGAGAAACACATTTGCATCCAATATGACATAGGTTAATTCCTTCATTATGTAACAAGCTCAGACGAAACAGTAAATTATCATGTAACTGAGATATAAGTGGGCAAAATATACATAGACTGTACAACAGGAGATATAATTAATAAATAACCATTAATATTAGGACAAACATTCAACCTTGCTAATAAGAAATAAAATGCTAAAGAAAACAATAAGATATGTTAAACTTATTAGGAGAGCATAAAACAATAAAACTGCCAGTTCTGGCTACATTGTGATAAAGTAATCATACATTGCTGGTGGCAATGTGAAATATTAACATCCTTTTGAAAAGCAATTTGGCAATTCATATCAATGGTCATTAAAATATTCATGACATTTGACTCAGAAATATTCCTATATTTATCCTGAGGAAATATGTACTTTAAAAGAATATGTAAATGAGGTAAATATGTAAATGATGTCCACTGTGGCATTATAATTGCATTGTAGCATTACTTATAATAATGAAATATTAGAAACTGTCTAAATACAAAATTTAAAAACAGACGAATGGCTATGAAAATTACGAATACTGGCCTGATCAAATAGAAGGTATTGAACAAGATTTCAAAGCAACATAGAAGATGCTTACAATATGATAGTAAAGAACAGTATAAACCTTTTACTATAATTACAACTATGCAACCTACACACAAAGAGACTCAAATAAAAAATGTAAATTGAAAACAGCTTAACTATTCTGTATGCTGGGATTTTAGGGGAATATATTCTTCCTTGTTCTCATAACAACTACTAGAATTTATTGAATACTTACTAGGTGCCAGATGATGGACTGTGGATGTTACGGATGTGATTGAGTTTAATCCTACGGGGTAGGTTATGACCAATAAATGGCAGAGCTGATATTTGAATTTAGGCACTCAGCCTTTAGTCCTGATCTTAATCACAATGCTATATCATATAAATAAATTAAGAAAAGTTAAAGAAAAAAATGGGATCTCCCTCACCTTGTGAAACTCATGTTTCAGAAGGAGAGGTACGGGTAATCGTTTGGTGATATGTATGTAATATCACTTGGTAATCTGAGATTACTGTCCCTTAAAAATTGCTAACTAAACTGTCAATCTAACCTGTGAAGTTAAAGTAAGTTTGTTTAATTTAATGTATTTATTCATTGAGACAGGGTCTTGTTCTGCTCCCTGGGCTAGTGCAGTGGTGTCATCATAGCTCACTGCAACCTCAAACTCCTCAGCTCAAGCCATCCTCCTGCCTCATCACCTTCCTTCCCCCAAAGCTGAGACTATAGGCACCAGCCACCATGCCTGGCTAATTTTTCTATTTGATTTTAAACAGACTAAATAACGAAAAATACTTTCATACCATCACATAATGCTAGAGCTGGACACAAGAGCTTGGGGATTACCAGGTTTCCTTTGCTTCTACTGAGAAAGAAACTGAGGTCTATAATACCAAGAGGCTGCCTCAAGGTCATTCAGCCAGTTAATATAACCAAAGCCAGTTGTGAATTCCAGGTTTCCTGATGACAGTCCACTGATATTTCTTCCTACACCATTTTACTCCTCTCTCCCATTAAAAAAAAAAAAAGTATATATCTACTATATATTAATATATGTTTTAAGTGTGTACTAAATTCCAGGTACCACCTTTGGCACATGTCAGTTAAACTAAATTAATCTTTACAATCGTCTTATGAGGTAAATATTATTAATATAACCATTTGAAGACAAGGAGACTGAAGCTCAGGTGGGTTTAGCATGTTGCTTAAGACCACACAGTTATTAAGTGGCATCCAGGTCTGTTTCCAAAGCCAGTGCTCTTTCCTCCCCCACTGTTACGCTGCAGGATCTGGGGACAAAGGGAGCTCTGATTATGGAGGATCTTTGTGGTCCTTGCTCATGCCACCAGAGGTTCATGCTGAGAGAACTATAGATCTCAGTCAGGAGGGGCTGGCAGGTCCAGTGGGTTAGAAAGAATGTAGGCAAATTCTATCTCCTGATGTGAAAAAGTTCTCAAGTTTGTGTGGCTCCTGGGATTGCTTTTGTGTTTACAGACAGACAGAGGAGCATAGGGGAAAAACAGAATGATGCTTATCTTCTCTGACAAGTGTGCTTTCTAACTTGCTAATGTTTAATGGCGCATGAAATACAGTTTCCTAACACTTGATAGATACGTGTCTTTCCATGACCTTTTCTCTTCCTCACATTTTTGGTTCCTTTCCTTTGCTTCAAACCTTAAATTCTTTAGGCTTTGGTGCTACAGGCTGTACTCCCCTCTCACCAGTTATTATAGGTAGCCTCCTAAGAGGTCTCCTTGCTTCAAGGTCTCTCCACTGTCAACCATTGCACACAACAGGGCAGAGAATCTCCCAAAGCAGAGCTGTTGCTACCTTATAAAATTTATCCCTTCTTCCTTGAAAACAGGCCACAGACTATCTTTTCAGCTTTTTTTTCTCCCCAGTCCTTCACACCCACTGTAACTAATCTGGGCTTTCCCTCCTCTGGGCTTTGGCTCACACTGATTCCTATATCTGGAATCCTTTTCTTTTTCCATCTTTGGCTGCCTAGATTTGGTCCATTCTTTAAGGCCCAATTTGAATGTAATCTCCCTTGTCTTTTCTGATTCTCCAGCCAGATATAATCCCTTCCTTGTCTAACACTGAGTGGTACACTGGGTGTAACTCCTAAAAGATCTGACATTCTGATCTGTACTGCAGATATCTGTGTATGTGAAATGTCAGTTCCATTAAGATCAACTACGTGTTGCTGACCTTTGTATTTAGAGGCAGCACCAGGAACAGACATTTATAGTCACGGTCAATGACTAAAAAACAAAAAATCTGATTTGAGTAATGCAAACTAAATCACAGTGTGTTACAATTTTCTATCAGTTGAAGAACTGGTCAAAGGAACTCAGCGAGTTAAAAAAAAAAAAAAGTACAGCTTCTTAATGGGACACTTGATTTTCAAGATGCAGGCACAACTGTTGATAGACATCTACTAGGTCAAGAAAGGTATGCCTGGATTATGTAAACCACAGACTCAGAGGCCTGGAAAGGGCTAAAAAACAATCTGAACGCACCTACGGTATACTTTTGTTTATTTCTTGATTTTTTGTTTTGTAGGGAGGAAGCTATGGGGCTTTAAAACTAGAAATGGTTTCTCATTTAATCAAACAACAAATTTTGAATGCTATATTGCAAATCAGGTTAAATAGGGCTACTAAGCGATTCGCTTCCAAACAAAATAAAACCCAAACTCAGAAAACTTACCTCCTTCTCCCTAGTTAAAATCGAAATAAAACATTTGGTAATGTTATTTTTCCCAGATTCTAAAGCTAATCAGAGAAGCCTGCTGCCTCGCATATACATTCATAAAGGTACTGATATGATATCACTTCTACAGAGATCATGAATCAATAATGAATCCACGGGCCCCTAGCTATAACTATGCCATCGTTGTTTACTTGGTGACTTTTTTCTTTTTTAAGGGGAGAGGAGTAAGATGGGGAGGATAGGAAGAAATCAGTTTAAATTTTATTCAAATACCTTTACAGACTTAACACAACTCAGAATTTTTTTCACAAACCTGTAGCACTTGTTGGTAAAAGAACAACATAATGAACTGATACTTTTGAACAAAGGCCAACAAGCACCTGCAGCCTCTCAATCACTTAACAAATATTTCCGCCAAGACAAGGCCAAATTCAGGAATCTGGGCGGAGGAGATGGATGTCACCTTTCAATAATACTCTCCTTTCTCGGTAAGCTGCAAATCTTGGGACAACTGGGACCTTTCCCAGGGATCCTGAGCTGGGAGAGGTCTCCGGTTTTTAGGCAAATATCTCCTCCTACCACACGTGACCGAATGGCAATCAGCCGACAAGAGAGATACCGCAACCCGTCAGCCGCGGGATACAAAGGCTCAGCACTGCCGCCGCATCCTCGGGAGGATCGCGGAGCCTCCCGCGCTCAGCGTCTGCCGAGCCTGCGCAGGGCGCCGCCGGGAGGCGCGCCGCTGCCGGGCCCGCAGGGCGGTGCCGCGCAGCGCGGGGAGCAGAAGTGGGGAGCGCGCGCCGCCTGCCCTGCGCGCCTGCCCACCCAGCGCCGCCGAAGCAGGGGCGCCGAGCCGCACGCAGCCGAGCGAGCCGGGCCGCGCCGCGCCGCAGCCGCCGCCACAACCCGAGCCTCGCCCGCCGCAGGGAGCCCCGCAGCGACGTGGACCCGGGTGAGGAGGCAGAGGGCCCGAAGCCGGGCCACCCCACCCCTGCCCAGGCCCAGGCCTTCCCTTCCCTTCTGGCCCCCTCCGCTGCCCACACCTCCCCCGAGCCTCGCGCAGGCTGCGGGCGCCGGGAGCGGCACTTACACTACGGCTCTGGAGATCATCCAGGACACCATCTTCCCAGGGGCTTGGGCCCCACCTCCAGGGCGGGTGGGCGCTGAGCGCCGCGGACCAGGCCGCCAACAGCAGGCCGCGCGCTCGCCGGCTCCTCGTGCTCCCCGGGGCCGCGCTGGCGCCCTCGGGAGCCGGGCCCGGTGTCTGCGCCCGGCGGCCCGAGTTGCGCCGCGGTCGGTCCCCCGCCCGTCTCCGCCCGCCGGCCGAGCCGCAGCCGAGCCGGCCGGCCCCGCCCCTGCGCTCCGCTGATAGGCGGCGGTGGCGGCGGCGCGTTGGCCCGGGCCGGGGCCAGGCGGCCGGGCTCTGGGGGCTGGACCGGCGGGACGCCGACCGGTGCTGGACGGCCTCGCGGCCGCAGCCCTAATCCCTACACACTAACTTCCCTTACCCTCCTCCAGGTCTTTGGGACCCCCACCTGGTGTGAGAGGTGGGCAGGAGGCTATGGAAGGGAAATGGGGGTTGGGAATGTCAATGCGTGTGTGAAAGATAAGATATTAGCAGGAACTCTGTGCAATGGAATCCTCTGGACTAGGCACGAGATTCTGGAGAGCCAAGATGTTGAGGTGTGCTTGGGCACATCCGGTCCCCTGTCTACGGAGGCCCAGCACCAAGGGCTTACTTACAGTACTGCATTTTAAAAGAAACGGCAGGAGGCCCTTGCAGAGGCCTGAAGTGTGTACCAAGAATCTCATGACGCATGGTGCAATGCAGGGAGGGGCAGAGTAGGAGAGCATTGGATTTGACGCTTGCAGTCGTGGGTGTAGTGATGCCACTGTTCTGGGCCTCTCAGGATACCTTTTCATGCAGAGCCTGTTTTACAGACACAAATCTCTGGTATTTCCCTGAGCCTGCCAGATATTCAAAGTAAAACATGGGCCTAGGATTCCTGACCGTCTTGCAGTTTACAACTGTCTGTTTTTTCGGAAGTTGGATTACTGTGAACACCTTACAGTTCTTGCAGATACCATTTCAAGAGTAGAATTTTAAAACTCTAATTTTTTGGTGCCAGTTCCAAATTGGGAAAATGATTTTAAAGTTTAGTCTTGGTCTTTCTTTTCCAGTGACGACAATAGTAAAAGATAATTCTAGCGTTCGGATGGTACAAAGAATGAAAGATGGAATGTGGGCTTGAAGCCTTTAATTAAAGTCCTAGAAAACATGATGGCTTATTTTGTGACCATACTGTAATTTATTCTTTTTGTTTCTCAGTAAAAAGAGGTTAATAGTATTGTAGCCTGCCTTTTGCTTTTCAAGGGTGATGTGAGGCACCGGTAAATAACATGTTTAGGAGGCACTCCGACTTGCTTGGAAGAAAATCAAGAGATGTGTATAGATTATTCTGCGTTCTTTTTGATTGTCACAGTCAGTAAATTTGGTAATATTTTGATTATTTAAAAAGCAAGCTGAGAAGCACTTTCTGCTCTTGGGTTAGTTAGGTTCTATTTGCTTATTATGTTGAGAATATGTATTTTTATTTCAGGAGTCTCAGTGATAATTTACATTTGTTGTGAATCTTTTATTTTTGGCTGTTATTCAACATCATTGGGGATAAGGTGTGCCATATAAGCACCAGTTTTCTGGTGAACTCTCTTGCTCAATAAAACTCAAATGCATTTGAATATTATTCAAATCCCTCCATGAACAGGTCCTGAGACATCTTTACAGCTTCAGTTTTTACTGCCTTTATCCACAACCACCAATGTATCATTTCCCTACCTCTCTTCTCTGAACCAAGCTGTATTTTTATGCTCAGTGCTTTTTCCTGGATTTCATTTTTCCTTTAATGCTTTTCTCTCCATTCTCTACCTATCAGAATCCTTGTTTTTCAGTGTCTTATGCCATGAAGATATCCTTGATTTTCCTCAGTGACAATTATTCATAATTTTCTGTTGGCCCCCATAATTTATTACTTGAATTTCTATTTATTAATAGTACCTGTTATTCTGTTTTTACCCATATCTAATCTACTGTATGGTAAAATATTTGAGGACATGTATAGTGTATTAGATGTCTTTGTGTTTTCCTATTACCTAGCATAGGATAGGGTAAATCCCCAATAAAATTTGAATAATATTTGTTAAATATGGTCACTCTCTTAAGTATCAAACTTGTAAAAATTTCAGCTGTGTGCAGTGGAAATCTCTTAAAAATGTCTTTCTTGCCTTCATACTTTAGGGATCATCATTGTGAATATTAATGATTTCACCAAATCGTCATACATTTATCCCTTTAGAGGTTGCTGAGATAGGCTGGCTGTTCTCTGAAATGTCCCTATACTGCTGTGTGTTAAGTTTCATTCTGTGTGCTTATTATATCTTCTGACTCTTCCACATTAATGTTACTTTTTGCTGCTTTTGTTCAGTTTGCCGAGAACAGTCCCCTTTTTCACATCCTGATAGGCCATGGGTTGGAAACCACCTAGTGTGTGCTGCACACATGTTGTTGAGTCATCCTAATGACCTAAAAAGCTAGGTAGTATTTATTCTCTTTTGATACCCTGGAAACTGAGGTTTAGAGATGTTAACTCCCTGGGCAATGATCATGTAGGTCAGTGGTAACAGAATTGGAAATCTAATCCATGCTTCCCAGGCTTCGTTACGTTTCATTGTGATAGATAGCAGAAATGTTTCTTAGGCAGTGGGTCCTAAGATGAGTCCTAAGATGGGAATTACCCTCCAGTGGGAAATTAGGAAGCATTTTTTTTTTGGTTGTAATGATTAGGACTAACCACTAGCATTTGATGGTCGGGGGCCAGGGTTGCTAACTTTTTGCAATGTGTAGGATAGGTCTGAACAAAGCATGTCCCCATGTCCTGCATGACCGAGGAATATGTTGCCTGACATTTATGTAATATTTTATAATTGAGCTTAAAACCTCCATTTTACATATAAAGTCATGGTTTCAACTGAGCTTGAATTTTCTACTGTTTATTTCCACATGCAACTGTTGTGTAAATTGAAGGAAGATGTGTTTTGTTTACAGCTTGACCAAGAGTTGTTTACAGTTTTGGAAAATTTCATCACAAACAGTTTTGCATTCATAATTATAATATTCAGCTACTAATTACATCTTTAAAACAGCCAGTGTAGTTTTGCCTCAGCATTGAAATACATATTGTCTTATTATAAATTATTTTCATTTCTCTTTTCCATTTTTATTTTATTGAGGGTATATGGATTTGTTTGAAATTGAAAGATTATTAATTTCATTTCAAGGTGGTAAAGCAGAAGTTGAAAAATATTTTATGGAAGGGGCACATTGAGTCTGATATGGTTGAGAACAATTGGTCTAAAGTAAAAGCAACCTCATCTGAGGAAAGTTTCTCTTGAAAAGTGCCCAGATTTTAGTGGTGGGTGTTTTTAATTTCTGTGTATTGAACTGTGACTCAGACAGTTGAGATCTACTAATAGGTGGCCGTTAGATAAGTGCTTCACTGTGTAAGGTTAAGGCTGTAGGGGCACTGGAAGAAAAGGAAATATAGTACCTTCTGCCTAGAAGCTTCTATGGCATGGTCTCATTTGGCTATCTCATTTCTGTCATTTCTTATATAGAAGATAGAAAATTATTTCTTTAGGTACAAAACTTGTTTTCATACATTTATCACTAATACTTATCCACTGTGCTATGGAGTACTTCATTGTGTTCTGGAAATACTTCTCTGGGTATTGAATTGAATCATGGTGGGAGGTAGCATATTTAGGGCAAAGGACATTCTCCCTGGAGACCTGTTTCTACCACTAGTAATGTGATGTTTGGCAAGTGACATTATATGTTTCCTGTTGAATGGGGATGATTATGTTATGATGATCAAATATAGGGGATTTTAAAACCTGAGGGTAATTAGACTCTAGTAAAAACATTGCTTTTTCTTCTACGTTTTTACTTAATTTTCCTAGGAGACATGTGCTTCTTCTGCATGTTAAAGGAGTTCATTTATTAGCAAATCAGCAGTCAGTGGGAAAGTACCTAGAGAAGAGGTAGTGAGAGCAGAATTACAGGGTCCAGAGATAATATCTAATGTATATAATTATTAATGAGTATGCTAATGAGACTGAATACTAGGTCACTTTACCATTTCTACTGGGAGAGTATTTTCAATGGCTTAAAAATATTTTTATTTGGAGAAAGGCTAAAATTACTAAATGATTATATCTGTAATAGTTGTTTAGAAAATAGTGGGAGTGAGAGTATCTTAAAAAGACTGAATTAACAGAAGAAAGCTATTTTTCCATCTGCTGCTACGTGAATACCTCTTTTCTCTCAGGCTGTTGCTTATGGTATATTATGGTTATGACAGAGGCCAAGTTTGGCATCTGACTTTAAAATTGAATTTTAAAGAAATGATATTGAAAATACAATCGTGAGATTGCAGTAGAATAGAAAGATTATAATCTGATTAAGTATTCACTATAGGTATTGATAGAAAAAGATGGTTGCTAGCCAACAATGAGAAAAGCAAAATACATCTGTGATGGTTGGATCTAGGAAAGATGTGCAGTAAGGAATTGACATTATCTGAGGTTCTTATATTAATATATTTGAGGTTAGTTGCCTCAACTATCATAATTAAGGATTTAAACAAAAAAAAAGGTTTTTTTCCCCCCTTCAGGGTAAAAGATGGTTTTGTGTTAGATCATGTTAAGTGGCAGAGAAACATCCAGTCAAGACATATTTGAGGTACCTTCATTACTCATTTAAAACAGAATTGATTAAATCATAGTTTTAAGCTCAAGATAGATTTATGATTTCAGGTATTCAGGTGCATATGGTGTTTATAGTGTAATTTGCGAAATCTGAAATATTTGATAATTCCATCATGTCTAGTAAGCAGAGCTTTAAAATTTTGTATTGATGTTTTTGAGCGGTAATTCAAAGCACATGGAATAAAATTCAAAAAGGAAACAGTGAAAAGTTGTTTTTTTTCTTCCCTGTCTCTAGCTACCCAGTTCCCTTCACAGACAATCTCTGTTCCTAAGTTGTTTTTTTTCCCCCCAAAGTAAAGTCCAGAAACAGACCCAATTATTAATAGTGTTTAGTCTAGGATAAAGGCGGCATTTTACAGTTTTTGGAACATGATGGAATTATTCAGTAAATGATGCTGTGACAACCAGCTGGCCATTTAATAAAAACTGAAAAAAAAAATAATTTCTGATGGATAAGAAATGTAAACGTAAAAACTGAAAGTACCCATAAAAGTACAGAAGAAAACATAAGTGAAAATGTTATAATCTTGACAGCGAAAAGACCTTTCTGTCATAAAATCAGAAACCATAATCGTAGATTTGATTACATAAAAATTCAAAACTCATCTGCCTCCGAAAACAGTACATAAAAGATTGCAAGGGGGGAGCGGGGGAAAGGGCAACATATGTAACCTAGACATCTGTACCCCCATAATATGCTGAAATAAAAAAAAAAAAAGATTACAAGACAAAGGACAAACTGGAAAGAAAAATTTGTAAAACTTGACAAAGATTTTTTTTCCTGGTCTTTTGTATATGTCTTAATATGCAAAGCATTCTTAAAAAGCATTAATTAAGAATAAATCTCTGAAGACTTCCAGTTTCTAGTCCACCATGTAAGGATCTTAGGAGTCACCACTTGGGCCCAACAACAAGTAAAAAGCTGAACAAACTGAAGAATAAGCAACACTTCTTAGATCCCTCAGAGAAGTAAAGTCACAGGGCAAACCACTGCCCCCAAAACTAAAGAGACTGACAGGCAGAAACAGAAAATCACAACTGCTAGAGCAGAGACCTCTGAGGGAACCAGTGCTAGGATAGGAAAACCTGAGCTGTAATTGAGGAATTGCTGGAGGCTCAGTGTGGACAACTCAGACATAAACACTCCAGGGAGCCCCAGTCATAGGGGCCCCCCGACACTTTTGTGGGTTTTTCCTTCTGGAGCTCTATCAGGTCCTCACAGTAGATACCAGAGAGAAATCCCCACATGCTTCCAAAAGGAAGGAGGGGAGAAGGAATCATTTGGAAATACACCAGGGCTTTCTATTCTTAACAAGGTCTCTCTTCAGGAGAAGTTACTCAGGAGAAGGTGGGAAATACCCAACTCCAGCCAACTCTATCTTTCCATGTGGTGAAAAGGAAATACCCAACTCCAGCTCCCTCTATCCTTGAACTTGGGGGAAGGGAAATAAACAACTCCAGCCCTCTCTAGTTATCCTGTCCCATCTGGAGGGAGGACAAAACCTGAGAACCACTGGTGGAAGTTCACAATCCAGGGGCACAGGCTCACCAAAGACTGATACCTAATAATAGGACAGTAGAATGCTTGCCCTCCCCCTACACCTTACCACTACATTACTAAAGGCCTGTTTACTGTAGGTTTTTTTATTTGTTGTTGTTACTTAGTATATTATGTCTACGTTTCAACAAAAGATTACAAGGCATAGTAAAAGACAAGAACCATTGTTTGAAGAGACTGAACAGACATCAGAACCATAGTCAGATATATCAGGAATGTTGGAATTATCAGACTAGGAATTTAAAAAAACTATGATTAACATGCTAAGGGCTTAAGTGGGAAAAGTAGACCAGTGTATAAGGATAGATGGTAATGTAAGGCAGAGAGATGAAATTTTAAGAAAGAATAAAAAAAATGCTATAGATCAAAAACATTGAATAGGAATGAGGAATACCTTTGATGGAATCATTAGTGTGGTGGACTAATGTGGTTTAAAAAAAAACCTCTGAGACTGAGGCTATTACAATAGAAACTTATAAAACTAAAAAGCAAGGAGAAAAATACGAAAAAAAATCCATGTATACGTGGATTCATGCAGTTCAAACCCATGTTGTTCAAGGGTCAACTCACTTTTTGATAGGTAAAAAAAAGAGAGAAAATGGAATCATATAAAACGTTCAATTAATGGTTGGGTGCAGTGACTCATGCCTTTATTCCTAGCACTTGGGGAGGCCCAGGTGGGAGGATCTCTTGAGGCCAGGAGTTTGAGACCAACCTGGGCAACATAGTGAGACTCTGTGTCTGTAAAAAATTAAAAAGAAAAATTAGCTGGATGTGGTGGCACATGCCTTTAGTCCCAGCTACTTGGGAGGGTGAGGCAGGAGGATTGCTTGATCCCAGGGTTTTGAGGTTGCATTAAGTTGTAATGACACCACTGTACTGTAGCC
>NW_012135525.1:1258589-1264814 GCF_000956105.1 Propithecus coquereli
GCAAAAAGAGTGAGACTCTGTTTCAAAAAAAAAAAAAAAAAAAAAAGCACTGAAAGTTACAGGGGTAGAGAGGGGCATTACATATGATAAATGGATCAATACTTCAAGAAGATATAACAGTCCTTACTGTGCTTGTGCCTATCAATAGAGCATCAAAATATGTGAGGAAAAAACTGATAGAACTGCAAGAAGAAATATATGAAAACAGGATTGTGATTAGAGAGTTTAAGACACCTCTATCAGAAATGGACAATTCCAGCAGACAGAAAATCAGTAAGGACAAAGTTGAATTCAATAGCACTATCAATCAGCTGGATATAATTGACATCTATAGACTACTTCACCAAATAACAGCAGATTACACGTTCTTCTCAAGCTCACATGAAACATTTACCGAGATAGACCTCATTTGGGGTCATAAAACTAACCTTAACAAACTTAAAAGAATAGAAATCATACAATGTCTGCTCTCAGGGCACAATAACATTAAATTAGAAATCAATAACAGAAAGCTGAAAAATCCCCAAATACTTGGCAGATTAAACAGCATACTTCCAAATAACACGTGGATCAAAGAAGAAATCTCAAGAAAATTTTAAAATATTTCGAAGAAAATGAAAATACAGCTTTATATTGTGTTGAATATTTGTGGGAAGCAGTGACACCAGTGCTTAGAGGGAAGTGTATAGCATTGAATTTATTAGAAAAGATGAAAGATCAGAAATCAGTAATCTAAGGTTCTACCTTAGAAAACTAGAGAAAGGAGGAAATTCAAGGTAAGCAACAGTAAAAAAATAATAATAAAAATTAGAGGAGCAATCAATGAAATGGAAATCAATAGAGAAAAATCAACAAAACCAAAAGGAGGTTCTTTAAAAGATCAATAAAATCAATAATTTTTTAGCCAGAGTAACTAAAGAGATAGGACATTAATTATTAATATCAGAAATTAAAGAGGGGACATTACTACAGAGCCCATGGACATTAAAAGGATAATAAAAGAATATTATGACCAACTCTGTGCCCACAAGTTTGATAACCTAGGTGAAATGGACCAATTCTGGTCCAAATTGGACCAATGGGCCAACTGAAAGATACAATCTGCCAAAATTCAAACAAGAAGAAATAGACAATCTCAATAGGCCTATATCCAGCAAAGAATTTAAATCTGTAATTAATAATCTTCCAAAACAGAAAGCATCAGGCACAAATGGGTTCAGTGGTGAGTTCTACCAAATGTTTAAGGAAGAAATTACACCGATCCTCCACAATCTCTTTCAGAATATAGAAACACTCGTTCTGTGAGGGCAGCATATCTCTAACTAAAAAACTACACATATTACAAGAAAAGCAAACTATAGACTAATATCCCTCATGAACACAGATGTAAAAATCCTCAATAAAATATTAGCAAATTGAATCCAACAGTGTATGAAATATTATGTGCCACAAGCAAGTGGGATTAATCTTGGATATGTAAGGCTGGTTTAACATTGGATGATCAATTAATGTAATCTATCACATCAACAGGCTAAAGAAGAAAAATCACATGATCATATTAATAAAAGCAGATAATACATTTGACAAAATCCAACACTAATTCATTATAAAAACTTTCAGCAAACTAGATATAGAGAATTTCCTCTACTCGATTAAGAACATCTACATAAAATCTTGAGCTAATACCATATAATAGTTAATGGTGAGAAACTTGAAGCTTTCCCACTAAGATCAGGCACAAGGCAAGGATGTCCACTCTAACCATTGCTTTTCAGCATCATTTAGAAGTCATAGCTAATACAATAAGACAAGAAAAAGAAATTAAAGGTGTATAAATTGCGAAGGAAGAAGTAAAACTGTCTTTGTTCATAGATGGCATGATTATTTATATAGAAAATCCAAAAGCATCAATAAAAATACTCCTGGAACTAATAAGCTGTTATAACAAGGTTGCAAGGTACAACATTAATATATAAAATTCACTTGCTTTCTTATTTACCAGCAGTAAACATGTAGAATATGACAATACCATTTACATTAGGACCCAACAAAATGGAATTCATAGGCATAAATATAACAAAATATGTACAAGATCTATGTGAGGAAACCTACAAAACAGATAAAAGAAATCAGAAGAACTAAATAGAGAAATATTACATGTTCATGGATAGGAAAACCAGATATCATGAAGATGTCAGTCCTTCCCAACTTGATCTGTAAATTCAATGTAATCCCAATCAAAATCCCACTAAGTTATTTTGTGGATATCAACAAACTGATCCTAAAGTGTTTTACTTTTTTTTTGGAAACAGGGTCTCACTCTGTTGCTTAGGCTGGTTTGCAGGCTGCTCATCATAGCTCACTACAACCTCAAACTGTTGAGCTCAAGTGATCCTCCTGCCTGGGACTCCTGAGTAGTTGGGACTACAGATGAATAGCACCATGACCAGCTAATTTTTTTTACTTTTTTTGTAGAGATAAGACCCTCACTATGTTGCCCAGGCCAGTGATCCTACAGTTTACAGGGTGAGGCAAAAGACCCAGAGCAGCCAACACACCATTGAAGGAGAAAAAGAACCAATATTCCTAATTTCAAGATTTACTATAAAACTGCAGTAATCAAGACAGTGTGGTACTAGTGAAAAGACAGACAGATCAATGGAACAGGATAGGGCCCAGGCATAGACCCATATAAATGTAGTCAACTGATCTTTGACCAAGGAATAAGGGCAATACAATGGAGAAAAGATACAGTCTTTTCAAATGTTGGAATAACCTGACATTCACTTGCAGAAAAATAAATCTAGACACAGACCTTATACCCTTCACCAAAATTCTACTCAAAATGGGTCACAGACCTAAATGCAAAAAGTAAAACTGCAAAACTTGTAGAAGATAAGTTAGGAGACAATGTAGATGATCATGAATTTGGCGATGACTTTCTAGATACTACATCAAATGCATAGTTCATGAAAGATTGAATTGATAAGCTGATTTTATTAAAGTTAAAATGTTTTTCTCTGCAAAAGACAGTACGAGAGAATAAAAAGGGAGCCATAGACTTAGAGGAAAATACTTGCAAAAGATATATTTGATAAAGAGCTGTCATTCAAAATATACAAAGAATTTTTCTACCTCAACAATAAGAATATAAATAATCTGATTAAAATATTGACCAAAAATCTCAGCAGACATCTCACCAAAGAAGATACATAGATGGCAAGTAAGCATATGGAAAAGATACTTCACGTCATGTCATCGGGAAAATGCAAATTAAAACAATGAGATACCACTACACACCTATTAGAATGGCCAAAATCCAGAACATATATGGTACCAAATGCTGGCTAGAATGTAATGCATTAGGAACTCATTCATTGTTGGTGGGAATGCAAAATGGCACAGCCACTTTGAAAGGCTGTTTGGCAGTTTCTAGCAAAACTAAATATACTCTTAACCATTTGATCCAACAATTGCATTTTTCAGTATTTACTCAAATGAATTGAAACTTATGACCATACAAAAACCTGCACACAGATGTTTATAGCAGCTTTATTATAATTGCCAAAACTTAGAAGTAACCAGAGATGTCTTTCAGTAGGTGAATGGGCAAATGAATTATGGTACCTTTGGACGATGGAATATTCTAGAAAAAAATGAGCTATGCAGCCATAAAAAGGCATGGAGGAAACTTAAATTCATATTACTAACTGAAAGAAGCCAATCTGAAAAGGCCGCATACCATATAATTTTGACTGTACAACATCCTGGAATAGGCAAAACTTTAGGAGACTGTTAAAAGATAAAGATTCTTGGTTACCATGGGTTTTGTGGAGGGAGGGCAGAGAGGACAGAGGATTTTTAGAGCAGTGAAACTGTATAATATTACATTGGTGGATACATGTCATAAGTATGTCAGTGTGTCTAAAACAGTGGAATGTGCACCACCAAGAGTGAACCCTAATGCTAACTATGGACTTTAGAAGATAATAATGTGTCAATGTAGGTACGTCAGTGGTAGCGTACGTACCACTTTTATGTGGGGCGTTGATGTTGGGGGAGGTTGTGCCTGTGTGGGGACGGGGTAAATGGAACTTGCTGCTATTTCACTGTGAACCTAAAACTGCCTTAAAAAACAAATTTTATTTAAAAATAAATAAATCTCAGTAGAAAAAAATATGTAAAGAATGTTGACAGGCAATTTACAAAAGCTGTACTAATGCCCAGGACATAATCCCAACTAATCCAGACACACACATGGTTTAAGTTCAGAACTGAGTCTTGATCAAAAGCATAGTTTAGTATCAGAAGTAATTAAAAAGGAATTTTATTACTCCTCAAAGAGTATTAATGGGAATTTAATTCATAACCATGTTAATATTTTTTGCAAGTCCCTTTTCTCCTCCCCATTTCTCTTGCTACCCTGTAGCTCCTCACTTATCAGACTCTAAAGCTTTCTTCCTAAATAGCAGCCAACAAGATGGCTTCCCATCATTTCTTACTTTATGCCTTTATTATGTTGATCAACTCAGTCTCAGCAAATCTTTACTCTTAAGGAAGGATGAAATGAGTAGAGAGAGGAAGACTGTACACTCACATTAATAAATTTTTCCATGTCACACTAAGAAAATATTTTTGGTCTCACTGAGTATTAAGGAAATCCAGACAAAAAGTTCCTTAACTGCCAAATTAGCAACTATTAAATAGAGAGATATTGCTGTATTAGTGAGAATATGTGGATACTTGTAAGTTCCTATTGAAGAGAATAAAGACTAAGTTGAGTTTTTCATGGGAGAAATTGTACACATTTTTACATTTTCAGGGATGCCAGGCATTGGATTCTGCATCCCACTTCTAAGACTTTATCTATCTCAGGCCTATTGTTTCAGATGGGGGGGGGGTCTAGTATGTGTTTAAAAGCTCTATTTGCATCCCTGTTTCTTTTGCATTCTCAAAAATGACTTTATATCATATATATCAAAATTGTGCAGCCTGTATTCAAATCACCTGTGATGCTGCTTAAATGAACAGGTAGATTCGCAGTTACTATCTCAGACCATCTAAATAAGAATTTCTGGATAGGACCCAGTAATTTTTTTTAACAAGCTCACCATAATTAGATATATAATTAGCTATATGATTTAGTAATCAAAGTTGTTATTAAAGACTCTGAAGTTCGTGAATTTCTGCTCCATGAAGCTTTCGTTCCCACCCAGCTCAAACCCTGAAAAGCCTTGATCAGAATACTTGTCCAACTCTAAATCCTTGAATTTTCATTCTCCTTGCCTTGAAATTCCTTTCCTAGACTGACTAATAGGAACAATGTAATTAAAAATCCTAGCAGAAATAGGAAAAATCAGTTATATTTTTAAAAATTAAGGAGTTGATGTAATTCTGTTATAGATCGTGTGCTATTATAATGAAAAGCCTTTCAATAATAGGGTCATATTAGTAGTATGTTGAAAAGCTTCTTGGAGGAAACCCTCAGGCTTTGTATTCATCAGTCTCGGGCCTGGCATATTGACTTTAGTTCATACTAATCACTGCATCAAAACGGCTGGGGTTTCTGATTCCAGCTCCAGCTCTACAAATGATTAGATCTGGGCAAATCAGTTTATCTCACTGGGCTTTTGTTTCCTTACCTGCAAATTAAGGGTAATACATTAGACTGCTTGTCTTTATCGGATTATTAAGAGAATTCAACACAAACATATGAAATCCCTTTATAAACTTTACACAGTGGGAGTGTGAAATATTTTTATATCAATAAAAATCCAGCTGATCCAGAGAGATCGCTGAACTTAAGAGAATACTGTCATGTATGGAAAAAAGATTCTATGTGTAGATAATGACCACAGCCTGGGATACTATGCTGTGCAAAAACCTTTACTGATTTTGAAGTTCAAAGTTCAAACAGATTGCTCTGTTTGGAAGAATGGAATCAGATGCTTTAGAAAGATGATTCTTTGGTAGGGTCTTGTACTAGTAGAGTTTTATAAGACAAAGAAGAGAGAGCACGCGCACAAAGGACAGGAAAGCTTGAAAGTACCAGGTGCAGTGGAGCAGCAGAGTTTGGAGAGTGTGGCCTTCAATGCCATACCAAGGCATCTGGACTTTACCCTTTATAGCCTAGGCTGTAAGAACCCTTACCAGGGCGTAAGCAGGGAAGAGTCCACATTAGATTGGCCTTTGTGATCTTTCATCAGAATGGAGGATGAGTTTCAG
>NW_012135525.1:1265394-1287156 GCF_000956105.1 Propithecus coquereli
AGTCATCAGACTGCTAAAGGGTCTGTGGCCCCTAAAAAGGTAATAACCCTTGGTAAAGTGAGGCAGTGGCTCTTCCAGAATGTACTGGTATTTGGTCATTTTTGGCAAGTCATGTGAACAAGTTTGAGGCAGTGTTTACTTCTCTCTAGAATAAAGTCATTAAATGCTCTATGATAGCTCTTCGAACTCTAAATTTCTACTCTTGATTTTCTTCCCTCTAAACCAGTATTTTTGATAATCTTCCCCATGTCACTAAATTATAAAGTTACATCATTCTCCCCCAGTTACTCAAGGCAAAAACCCATGAGTTATCCTTGACTTCTTCTCTTTTCTTTGTCATTAAGTCCTGTCAGTTCTACTTCCTAACTTCCCTGAATCTGTGTACCTCCCAGTCTCTACCACCTTCCTAGTCCGGGCAATCATCGTCTGTCGTCCGTAGTACTACAAGTCTAATGGATTTTCCTATTTCCATTCTTGACCTGTTATAGTCTGTTATCTGCATAGCAAAGAGAGTGGCCTTTTGAATACATAAATGAAAGGACTGCTTAAAACCCACTCCAGTGGCTTTCCTCACACTTTGGATTAAATTTCACCTTGGCCCACAAAGCCGTGCTTGCCTCGGCAAATTTACCTTGTATCACTATCCTTCTGGCCCATTAAGCTTCAGCCATATTGGCCTTTTTTCTGTTCCTGTGAACGTGCCATCCTACTTTATGCCTTAGGGTCTTTGCTTTTGCTATTCCCTACTCCCAGAATGAGCAACTATCTTCCCTACATTGGCGTTTTAATGCTGTTCAGATGTCATGGTCCATTCTTCATTTATTACCCACTCTCACCCAGCCACCTAGGCTGAAATAGGAATGCCTGGGTCATCCTATTTCATTTCTCTTCGTAGTACTTAACCACGGGCTGCTGTTCTTATTTGTTTTGTGTCTCCTCCTCCAATCAGAATGTGAGTAGAGAGTAGAATCTATTAAAGCAGGATTGTTGTCTGCCCTGTTTCACTGTTACAGTCTCAGTACCTACATACATCCTGTATAGCATTATTTAGGATTTTGGATAGTTATCTATAGCCAAAAAAGTACAGAAGCAAGTAATGACTTTATATACTAGGTATGATATTATATTAATACTTTTTGTCCACAGGCTACCCATAGCATTTTATAGAGTATACCCTAACCAAAATCAGCCATAACAGAATGGTCAATTTAAGGGTATTGTGGCAGGATATGGCTTGTAGCAGCTCAAATGGAACTAGCAAGGACGCAGGATAGGAAAAACAGTGCCTGTGAATCACAAGCATGTGGACACTGGTAGAGTTAGATACTTCTTAATCCATCGAAATGATCCAAATCCCAGAGAATGGGGCTTGGAGGAAGACTCAGTGACCATACACTAAGCAGCTGCTGGGAGGTGTACAGCAGTTGAAGAAACAGAACTAAGCAAGTTGTCAGAAGACAAATTAGTCCACAGGTAGCCAGGAGAATCAGAATAAAATTGGAAGAAACCAGGTAAATGGGAGAAAGAATTGGTCAGGATTCACAGCAAAGAATGAATGTTGAGTCAGCTTTAGCTTTTTTGGCTCATCCTGGTGAGAGCCAATCTCAGTTTTCTAGGCTTGCCAGTGATAATGAAAAGCAGATGATAGTGGGTTGTGAGTGTGGGATTGGAAGGGAGGGAGGGATAGGAGTGAAGGTGGGGCAGACACATTCCTGGTTTAGAAGGGTTTGGCAGAGACTCAGAAGTTAGATCTGTCACAAATCATTGAGGTCATTTAGTCCATTGTCTCCCAGACTTTTCATGGAAGAGATCTCTTAAATTGTTTCGCTACTTTGAATCCCATATTACACAATGTTTTTGCTCAAACCCTTTAATTATTAATAATTTACCTCATTTTTAACTAATGATTATATTTAGAGCAGCATATGCTAACCATGTTGAATTGACCTAAGTTGACTTAAAAGCTGCCCCCCCCAAAAAAACCTTTAAAAAAATTTATGATTTTAGCTATGACATTTTGCCGTTAAATGATTATTTCATTTAGATTTTGGAAATACTGAAGATAGACTGTGGCCTTCAGGTTAGGAGATTTTGGAGCTTAGCCATCAAAGGCCTAAATTTTTTTCTCAAGACCTTTGTCTTCAAGTCTTTCTTAGTTTGTCATTTAGGGGCTGAATCATATTGTATAGCTCACTTAGCTCTAAGACTCAGTCTTGCCATCTGTGAAATGGATATAATAATACTTCTGGGAGGCTCACATGAGATGATAATACCTTTAAGCCCTTGGCATATTGCCTCGTGCATAGTACATGCTCAATAATTATTATCCATTATTCTGTTTTTATTATTGTTATCTAGCACTGTGCAGCTCGTGTTCTCAGAATTGTCTTACAGATTTTGGATTCAGAGTTTAATCTTTTTATCCCTAAGAACTGGTTCCCTCTCCTTTAAGCCAAGAAAGATAGAGCTGAGCAAAGAATGTATTATATTGGCAGTTGTGGGTGGAGGAAGAATTGAAGAGCTGGCAGGTTTCGAAAGCTTCCATCCTGTATAAAAAACAGCTCTTTTACATTCATCAAGTGCTGGGAGAGAGGAAACAGTCTTCAACTTTAGTAGTAAGTGGATTACTGATGTGTAATAAGTAGCTCTTTGCCATGTTTTAGGGGTCATCTTAAATGGAAATGAAGAGATAGAAGAGATGAAATTTGCAAATTGGCAGAATTTATAAAAATAATTCTGACCTTAAGAGTCTCCTATATCTCCTTCCATTTTATTGCAGCATGTTTCACTATTGGGATTAATATAAAAATGAACGTACATAAGTGAATAAGATATATTTTCTTGGTAGCCATGGGCATGTTATTTCAACACAGGAAGGAAAATATTTCCCTTAGAAGTTATAGTTCAGTCTTATATACTAATTTTATAAAAAAGATGAATTTGGCTATATTTTAAATGCCAAAATGAAGTCTTTCCCCTCTCCCGTCCTCCCTCTGTTTTTTTCCTTCTCAATACTATTATCAGTTTGTTCTCAGGTGATGATTTTGCTGGAGAATTAATAAAGCAGTCATTTGGCAGAAGCAGTTTTACTATTCTTAATCAAATGAATTTTTTAAAACTTAAACAGGATCCTAGATTTAGTATCTTTTAAAAGTAAGTATAGGAGGAAGGCTAAAAACTGTGTCACAGCAATACAGTTTTTTTTTTTTTTTTTTGAGACAGAGTCTCCCTTTTGTTGCCCAGGCTAGAGTGAGTGCCGTGGCGTCAGCCTAGCTCACAGCAACCTCAAACTCCTGGGCTCAAGCAATCCTCCTGCCTCAGCCTCCTGAGTAGCTGGGACTACAGGCATGCGCCACCATGCCCGGCTAATTTTTTCTATATATATATTTTTCGTTGTCCAGATCATTTCTTTCTATTTTTTAGTAGAGACAGGGTCTCGCTCTTGCTCAGGCTGGTCTCGAACTCCTGACCTTGAGTGATCCACCCACCTTGGCCTCCCAGAGTGCTAGGATTACAGGCGTGAGCCACCGCGCCCGGCCAGCAATACAGTTTTTAATTTTAAAATAAAAGCACAATATCAGTACTTTTGGTTCAGTCTTTTTCAGTTAATCACTTCTTTGTCGTGCATCTTTGTAGCTAGTGTTAAACTTAACATGACTGCAACAAATTCCACGCCTTTCTGGTTTTTATAACTAAATATTATAAATTGTATTCATAGCATCCAGTAAAATGGCACTGAAATGAGCTGATAATATGGACATTCGTGGTGTACTGTTTAAGCTGTAGTGTCTAGCAGGTTCAGGAGTTAGAGACCTGGGTTCAAGCTCTGACCTTATCTCTTACTGACTGTGAATCTTGGACAGGTTACTCAATTTTTGTCTTTGTTTTCATCTATAAAATAGAAATTATGAAATCTGTCTTATATGGATGTAGTTCATATGTGTTATCATTCTAAGTGCTAAACAGAGGAGAAACGTATCACTTAAAAATGGATTATCTTAACTAGGTTTGTGGTTTTTTACTAAGCTTCCTTTGACAGTTAAATATTTATTTGTTATGGACAGTTCTAGCTAACATGAGTCATATGCCTGGTCTCTCAGTGGATTATTTACATTTACCTCTAGTAAAGCCTAAAAATATGACTAAAGTTTGATCTATTTAATATGAATATGTTTAAATAATCTAGCTACAAAGTAGACAACTAAATGTTAGGTAGTATAGTACTTTGAGACAATAGCATTATAGTAGGTAAAAATGATTTATAAATATCATGTAAAGCTTCACCTAAAACAAGTGAGTCTATTTAATAATAGCTTATTTTCTGAAGTATTTTAATCTTGTGTACATTTATAAATTTTCTTTTTAAAATACTTTCATAAAATATAGTTCAAAAGTTTGAATTTTTATTTATTTATGTATTTGTGTGTGTATGTGTGTGTGCGTATGTGTGTGTGTGTGTATTTAGAGACAGAGTCTCACTGTGTCGCCCTGGCTAGAGTGCTGTGGCGTCATCCTAGCTCACTGCAACCTCAAACTTCTGGGCTCAAGTGATCCTCCTGCCTCAGCTTCCCAAGTAGCTGGGACTTGGTGCACACCACAATGCCCAGGTAATTTTTCTATTTTTAGTAGAGTTGGGATCTTGCTCTTGCTCTGGCTGGTCTTGAACTCGTGAGCTCAAGCAATCCTCCTGCCTTGGCCTCCCAGAGTGCTAAGATTACAAGCGTGAGCCACTGCACCCGGCCCTAGAAGTTTGACGTTTTAAATCCTTAATGAACAGGGATTGAGGTACTGAGATTCTATTTTGAATTTGTTTTTAATTATTCACAGTAGCCAAGATGTGGAAACAACCTACACATCCATCAATGGATAAAGAAAATGTATAGACATACAGTGGAATATTATTTAGGCTTAAAGAAGAAGAAAATCCTGCCATATGTGAAGACATGGATGAACTTTGAGAACATTATGTTAAGTGAAATAAGACAGTTACAAGGACAAATACTATATAATTCTACTGATAAGAGGAATCTACAATAGTCAAATTCATAGCAGCAGAGAGTAGAATGGTGGTTACCAGGGGCTGAAGAGTGGGAAATGGAGAGGCTGTTCAACAAATAAAGTTTTAGTTATGCAAGATGAGTAAGTTCTAGAGATCTGTAGAACACTATGCTATAGTTAATAATAATATCGTACACTTGAAAATTTAAGAAGGTAGATTTCATTTTATTCTTATGACAATAAAACAAAAAAATTAATAGCTTTAGACTTCTAGCAAACTTGAATAACTCACTCTCTTTTTATCTGTTTTTATTCAGGCATCATGATAGCTTGGCACTACATTTTCCAGGGTTTTTTGGGGGGAGGGGTTTAATTGCATCATTGCTCATAGTTGTCTGCACTTAACACTTTAAAATAATGTGAGCCCTGTAAAGAAAGCATATTGTGCTGATGTATTGGTGGAATAGAAATCAAGATTTTTGTACTGATAGTTTAAAAATCACAGGTTTTGAATTAATGTCAATAGGTGATAAATTCCCATTTTCTTAACATCTCCAGCAAATGATTTAAAGCCATCCTAATTCCAATTTGTTAACTAGGGATGTTTTTGATATGCTTAGTCTTCAATGTCTCACTGTTTTTTTTTTTTTTTTCGGTGTAGAAAAATACCTCAGTTGTTATAAGGCATTATTAATTAATCAAACATAGACTAGAAACTTACTTGTTCATATTATTTAGAATTTTTAGCCAAGGAGGATGTAGAATATTGTAAGGAGTGGACAAAGGGCCCAAATAAGTGTAGCAATTTATGTGTAGGGTGAAAGAGTCCCACAGTTTACTTTAGTAACTCCTGAGAGCATTGCCATATAATAATTGATGTTTGAAGTTGATGACCTTGGATAATTAAGGTAGGGCAAAATTAAATGAAATTTACATTATTTAGGAAGGTTAAAAAATGTTTTAGAAGTGGAAAATGTGAGAATGGAGGTTTTTTCCTAATAGTAGTTAAAATAAAACTAGTTTTAATACTAATCAGATAAGGGAATTTTTTTTGGAATATTTGAAGCTTATCTGAAGCTCCTTGTTTCTGGATGATCAGCAGTCAAAGGCTGGGGAAGGGTCACTATTCATACAGTGTGTGTTGATGAGGCATCTTTCATACTGATGGCATTGTTTGCTCCCATCCTCAAACCTACTGCTCTTGGTCTCCATCCTCTATGATTTCATTACATTGGTACTTGCTATATTTTCAGAGTCATTTTTAAATAGAGAAGTTTCCCCCTGTCAACTCTTTGTTACCCTGAGGTATAATTTAAATAGGAAAAGAAGGATAAATGCTTGATTCTTTCCTTTATCAATTTTCAAACTAATGAATTGGTTCCTTAGGATCTGCCAAAAGTGATCAATGAATTATTTTTAGTATTTTTTATGAATTCATAAATTTATAAATATTTGACATTTTAGTTCATCAGTCTCCTATTGATGCTCACATTGGCCAGTGAAAGTCTCTTCAAGTTGGCTCCTGTACCCTCTTGACAAGTAGTCTTTGATAGCTTCCTTGTGTTTTGCTATTATAAAACATCCCAGGATCACCTTGTAAATATCCTGACCCAGACCTGGAATCAACCATTTTCACAAAGAATGTTGGTTCCTTTGAGTGAGAAGTGGTATTTAGAGACCATAGTCTGGGTCCCAGGGGTACTCATTGCAACTTGGCTTTTCAATGAATGGCTCCAAGAAATGGGTTTTTTTGTGTGTGTTTTGTTTTGTTTTTTAAATGTACAAGCTATGTGCTTAGCACGTGGAGAAATAGATATAAAACTAGTCCCTGTCTTTCTTAATAATTAAAACACAGTGTTATAAATACTAAAATGTTTGGCTTTTGGTATAGAAGCTCATAGGAGGGTTTCTCACATAGAGAGGGGAGGGGGGTATCACAGTAGGCTCCCTCAAGGCACTTGACCTCGGTTTTGAGGAATAAAGTGAACTGAAGGTACTTTTGGAAGGAGCCTGTTTAGGTCATATCTATGGTATGCCTTTGTCTTTGCAACTAGTGACCTGTCCAGTATGAGCCTCGCTTTCCTCAACTATAAATTTGTGACATTTAGACCAACATACATTTTGCTTCTCTTCAGGTTTTCTCTATCAGTAATAAGACAGTAACAATACTGCAGGAATATTATTATATGTATACTCTTGTGCATTTGTCCATGCATTTTGATAGGACAAGATTCCTAAAAGAGAAATTGCCTAAAGAGTGTATATATGCACTTTAAATTTTTTTATGGATGCTGCCAGAATACAGAGAAGGTTATGACAGTTTACAACTTTTACTAACAACTAGTTAAATCTTAGACTTTTTTTGTTGTTTAATTTCAGCATATTAACGGGGTACAAATGTTTAGGTTACATATATTGCCTTTGCCCCACCCGAGTGAAAGCTTCAAGTGTGTCCATCCCTCAGATGGTGCGCACTGCACCCATTAGGTGTGAATATACCCATCCCCCCTTCCCCTTTCCCACCTGCCCAACACCCTATGAATGCCACTGCTGAATGTGCACATAAGTGTTGATCAGTTAATATCAATTTGATGGTGAGTACATGTGGTGCTTGTTTTTCCATTCTTGTGATACTTCACTTAGTAGAATGGACTCCATCTCTATCTGGGATAATACAAGAGGTTCTAGATCACCATTGTTTTTTTGTGGCTGAGTGGAACTCCATAGTATACGTATACCACATTTGATTAATCCAGTCATGTATTGATGGGCATTTGGGTTGTTTCCACATCTTTGCAATTGTGAATTGTGCTGCTATAAACATTTGAGTACAGATGACTTTTTTATAGAATGTCTTTTTTTCCTTTGGGTAGATGCCCAGTAATGGGGATTGCTGGATCAAATGGTAGTTCTACTTTTAGCTCTTTGAGGTATCTCCATATTGCTTTCCACAGAGGTTGTACTAGTTTGCAGTCCCACCAGCAATATATGAGTGTTCCTATCTCTCTGCTTCTACACCAACATTTATTGTTTTGGGACTTTTTGATAAAAAGCATTCTTACTGGAGTTAAATGATATCCTACTGTGGTTTTGATTGCATTTCCCTGATGATTAGAGATGTTGAGCATTCTGTCATATGTGTGTTGGCCATTAGTCTTTCTTCTTTTGAAAAGTTTCTGTTCTTGTTCTTTGCTCATTTTTAATGGAGTTGTTTGATTTTTTTCTTGCTGATTTTTCTGAGTTCTGTATAGATTCTAGTTATCAGCCCTTTCTTGGATGTGTAGCATGTGAATATTTTCTCCCATTCTATAGGTTGTCTGTTTGCTCTCATTATAGTTTCCTTGGCTCTGCAAAAGCTTTTTAATTTGATCAGGTCCCATTTATTTATTTTTGTTGTTGCTGTGATTGCCTTTGGGGTCTTCTTCATAAATTCTTTTCCTAGGCCAATGTCTATAAAATTTTTTCAACATTTTGTTCTAGAATTCTTATAGTTTCATGCCTTAGGTTTAAGTCTGTCATCCACCGTGAGTTGATTTTTGTGAGAGGTGAAAGGTGCAGATCCTGTTTCAGTCTTCTACATGTGGCTATCCCATTTTCCTAGCGCCATTGAGTAAGGATTCTTTTCCCCAGTATATGTTTTTGTGTGCTTTGTCAAAGATTAGATGGCTATATGAGGATGTTTTTATATCTGGGTTCTCAGTTCTATTTCATTGGTTTATGTCTCTGTTCTTGTGCCAGTACTATGCCGTTTTAGTTACTACAGCCTTGTAGTATAGCTTGAAGTCTGGTAAATAAATTGAGGCCTCCCAATTTGTTCTTTTTGCTTAAGATTGCTTTTGCTATACGAGGTCATCTTTGGTTGCATATGAAACATAGAATTAGACTAAATTTTTTTCACTTATTTATTATCACGTTGTTTTAGTTTCTCCCCATAGTTTCCAAAGAAATTAATTTAAAAATCTTTGCTTCTTAAAGTACAGAATAAATGTGATGACATTTTTAACTTAAAGTATTTTCAGCACTTTTTGAACCTAGAAACTTATTTTATAATGAAACTTTATAATCCTTTACTACAGATTAATAACTTTCCAAGTTTTGAAAAGTAATTAATTCCAAGTCAGGATACCCAGCAATCATGTACCATACTTCCTACCAGCTGCAGGAAGAAAAGACTTCCTGATTTCTCTCTCTTTCTCTTTTTTTCCTTCTTCTTTTGAAATATGATTGGAGATCTGGATTGAAAAGAAAACATTCTTGAAGTTATTTGGGCACTTTTCAATTTTCCCAGCCTTTTTCTATCTTTATGTGAGTTTATTACCTCCACTTGTAGTGGCCACTCATCTGGTCTGTGAAAATAGCTGAACCATAAGTTAATCTATGTGTGAAGGCAGAACATTTATGTTTCTTTTTTAGGTGCTATTGAAGTTATTATTTGTATCATATGTACTTTCAGTAATAAGAAGTTTTGTTTCTGTCTAGTTAAAAGTAGCCTGTGATTCTTACACATATGTTCATTTAGATTTTAATAGTATCTAAATTTTTCTGCTATAAATACATTATTTTATGAAGTCTTTGTATTCAGAGATTTTGCTTGACTTATGAATGGTGTTGAAAAACAATGATAAGGGAAAGAGTAAAGAACGGAGAGAAATTGAAAGAAAGAAATTCAGACAATTTAAAATCATCTTTCTTTTTACCCACTTATATAGAAAGCTAACACTTTTATCTGACACTTCCTTTGAAGAACATGTGACTGTTACCTAGACCTGTATTTTAGTCCGTGCCTCACAGGTAAAACGGAATGAAGACTTTAAGTTAATATTGGAGTTACTCAGGCAAAACCGTGATGGGTTATTTGTCTGAATTGTTTTCAATTGCTTTGGTCTCCTCACCCCTCACTTTGAACTTGACACTTTGAGCTTGCCATGTAATATAAAAGTGGAATTTGTTTTCTTTTTCCTTTTTCTTATATTTTTAGTGATTACTTTTATTAATTTGTTTTTTTCTTTATGATCTTTTAAATATTTATTACAGATTAAAATCTCCCTTCTCATTATTAATTTCATCATACTTTGTTCCTATCAGAAGGAACCTTTTTATTTGGAGTCTCAGCTTGCCTTTGAAAGAAAAAGTGATACTCTATATGTTGTTTAAGAGCTCTCTGTAAGGACAAGGAATTTCTGCTAGGTTGAATTTGTCTTCTCATTTTAGAATGCATTCTCTTTTGTGCTGACAAATAGCTTCTTCTGAATTTGGCAAGAAAAACTGCCTTTTGGGACTCTGATAGAAGTGTTGTGGTGCAGGTATCTGATTCAACTGCTTAGAGAGCTCTCCGAAAGTTGCCTTATTGGTCTGGAAAGAGTCAGAAGCCCAAACCTGCTTTTTCCCCTGAGAAGGACTGTAGCTGTAAGCTGTTATGGGAACACCTATGAAAGATTCTGTCCTGACAGTGTGAAACAGAACAATGCCCAGGCATAAATTTAAATTTTGTACTCGAAAGCAAATTTTCAGACACAGTAAAGAAGGGGCTCTTTATGGTAAAGATAGGCTTCAGTGATACTTATACTTTTATCCACCTTCTTGGGAGACAGAGAGACAGCAAAGAAAAGCGACCTTTTCCTTTTTTTCTTCTTTTGTATTTATTCTGAACAGTCCACAACTAAACTGACTGCTTTATGAGAGTCACTATGCAAGAATAGGAAGGAGGATCAAGAGTTACCGGTACAGATTCCTTCTTTTCATAAAATGTTAGGTCTTCGTATAGTATCTTAGTGAATACTTATTACTTTATGTTAAAGTATTACATATAAAGATTAAAGTATCTACACCATGAAATTATTAATATTTTTGAATCAGATTAAGTGGAGAAAAGAGTCAGTAGCTAAAAATAATTGTGAAGGGGATAAAGAAAAAGTGGTAATGAAAAAGAAAAGCTGTAATAGTAAAATGCGATGAGAAATGTAAAAGAAAAGACTGGAAGCGGAAGAGTTAAGGAAAAGAACTATTCCTATTTTCTCCATTTCTGCCATCTCCATTCCTCTCTGCCAACTTTTGGGCCGCCCACACACCAAATTGTGTGACCACTGGGCAACTCATTGTCTCAGTTTTCTTATTTCTGCAGTTAGTAAGCCAGTAGTTCCCACATAGGGTTGTTGTGTGGATTAAATGAGCTATCTGTAGTTTGCTCAGTAGAGTGCCTGGTGCATGGTTAATTGTTCTGTACATGTTAACTATTATTTTCATCCTCACTACTGTTGTTATTAATGCCTTCTTTTTTTATTCATGTATTCAACAAATGTTTATCGAACACTTGTATTGGAAGTTGGTGGTTAAACAGGACAAAGTCCCTGTCCTCAAGAAGTTTTCATTCTTGTGAACAAGACAAATAAATAAGCAAATCAATAAACAATTATAGATTGTGCCAAGTGCTATGAAGGAAATAAATAGCGGGATGAGAAAGAAAGAATAACTGGGGAGGTCACTTTAAGTGAGGGTGTTTGAGAAGGCCTTTGTGAAGAGGTGGTAATTTAGCTGAGGCCTGAATATTGAGAATTAGCCCATTAGGTCAAGAGCCTGAGAAGGTGTTTTCCAGAAAAGGGGGCAGCATGTGCATGACTCAGAGGTTGGAGCCAACTTGCACATTTGAAGAACAGAACATGGAAAAGTATGTCTGGACTATAGGAAGCAAACAATAGAATGAAGAATCATCTGAGAAGGGTCCTGTTCCCTCCATCCCTGTGCTTTCCCCAGTAAGCTCCTCCTGTGCGTGCATCTTGCCTGATAGACTCTGGAGTGCTCCCGAGGCCCTGGAGGGAAGTTCACCTCTGTGGACACACTGGAACTCATGTTAGAGGAATTCCATATCTACCCCTTTCAGGTTGGTCAGGAGGCCAATTATTTATTAAATACTTTTAAATTCCATTTGTAAACTTTCTTAAACTCAGTTATTATTGGTTTATATTTCAAAAAGACATTATTTGGCTTTAGTTTCTTTCAGGTTAGTCTTTGTTCTCTTTGCTTGTGTCGTTTGTGGTTTCTCATAATGTTAAGCTTATGAATAGTTTTTATAAATTTCATTTAAAATTTTATTTTGTGAAAAAGTATGAAGATGTGAAAACTGGAAAACAGAATAGGAGAATAGAAACAGCAAGAGGGAAAATCAATGGGACAGAGAAATAAAAAAATGTTAAAAAGATGACACAAATTTTTTTTGCCTTAGACTGAGTAAACGTGTGTCTTTTTCTTGCCTAGGCTGAGTCACCTATCATCTGTTTGAGTTATCTGTTTTTCAGAATTTTTACTGGGAAAGTAAAGAACAGTGGAATATTCAGCTAATTTTTAAAAGTGCTTATAGATAGTTTTGTTAATCTGAATTTTTATCTTTTCTGTTATTTTTAGAAATTTAAAAATTACTTTTGAAGCCAGAACATTGAAAACACTTTGGAAAATTGATTTTATTTAACTAGTTTTGTATTTAACCTTAGTTTTAGGAGAAAAATCTCAGGATTCAGGTAAAAACAAAATGAGACTGATCATATTTAACTCTAATTGACTTTTTAATTGAATGGGATTTCTTTATATTACAGTTATAATTATGACCTTTTTTATGACTTTGTAATTGGTATATTTTTATATATGTAGTTATACCTTTTTTGTTGAATTCTTTTCTTTGTTTTATCTTCATCATTATCAAATAATCATAATCTTTGCCCTACTGAGAATGGGCAAGAAGTAGAAGTAAAGCTTCAAAGTTGCATAGAATCTTTAAAGTGTTCTGTGGAATACTCGAAAGTATTTTACCGTAAAAAATAGTGGTCTTTTGTCATATTTAGTACCTAATGCATTGCAAATTGTCTGGAAGCTTTTAAAAACTGTATATGTCATCATTTGGTAGCCTATTTGTCACAAAAGACAACAAAAGAAAGTTAAAATTTAACCTGCCTCTGGGGGAAAAATATTTATTCTAATTGTAAACATTAGTTTGTCTTTTCTCAAGAGGTTTATACAGCTAATTACTGATAAATTCTTTAAGATGTTATTCTTTTGGAAGAAGACTAATGATTTTTCGATCACCACTTTGCCTGACACTTTTTTTTTTTTGAGACAGGGTCTCACTCTGTCACCCATCCCAGAGTGCAGTGGCATCATCATAGCTCACTGCAGCCTCCAACTGCTGGGTTGAAGCAATCCTCCTGCCTTAGCCTCTCGAGCTGGGACTATAGGTGTGCATCACTCCTGGCTAATTAAAAAAGTCCCCCCCCGCCCAGACACGAGATATTGTTGTGTTGTCCAGGCTGGTCTCAAACTCCTGAGCTTAAGTGATCCTCCCACTTCAGCCTCCCGAGTAGCTCAGATTACAGGTGTGAGCCACCGTATCTGGCCATATTTTCTTTTATCTAAGAAAGGCATCATATTTCTTTCCCAAACTGGTCTTAATCTAAGATAGGTACCTTTAGAACATTTCTGTTTAAAAAACATTTAAAAATGCTGTTTTCCTGCTTTAGGGAGTCTCCACATGGATAAATTAATTCTTCCTGTCTGATGAATCACCACTCTATTGTTTGACAAAATCATCTAACACAAAGCCTATTTTATACTAGTGTGTTGAACACCTCATAATTTATTGAATACTGTACTGAAAGTGAAAACAATGGTTGTATGGGTACTTGGAGTACAGTTTCTACCGAATATGTATTGCTTTTACACCATTATAAAGTCAAAACATTGTTAAGTCAAACTGTCCTACATAAGTCAGGGACTGTCTTTCCTTCCATTTTTGCTATTTCCTTCTTTAAAATATCAATACATTTTCTAGGTATATAGGACAAAGCCTGGCACAGAAGGACTTCATGAATTGGCTCCAGAGCTTTTGGCCTTATTACCTGTCATTACCTTCCCCAGGCTTGCCAGTCATCTCTTTGATGCGTTTTAGATTTTCTAGCCTTTGCAATCACCCTGTGGGAATGTCCTCTCATTGGTGACATGTCAGCCATTCGGGTATTTCCCATACAGAGGCCACTGTGCCTTCCTCATTGATCTCTCAGACTCTTCACACATTAAATTTTTGCCTTACCTACCTTCATAGTCTATCACCTTAACTCTGATCAGTGACTTTCAACTCTCTTTTCTCTTTGTCTTTCCTTTTGATGTGTCTAGAAAATCTTCTAGCCTAGATCAGTCTTACCCAGAGTTCTCAACCTCAGCACCATTGACATTTTCGACTAGATAACTGTTTCTTGTGGAGTGCTGTCATTGGCATTGTAGGATGTTTAGCAGCATCCTGGCCTCTATCCACTGGATGCCAGTAGTAACCCCTTTCCTGCAGGTTGTGACAACCAAAATCATCTCTAGATATTGCCAAATATCCCAAGGAGACAAAATTGCCCACCCAAATTCTCCTGTGTTGAGAACCATTAGACTAACCACATATGCCTATTTGCCCCTTCATCTGTGCTCCTGGTGAAAAATCACACAGTTAGGTCATTGTCACCATAAATGCATATTTTCTGATTTCAACTAGGTCCATAATTTTACTTGGCAGTCCTTTAATGTTTTCATAGTCAACTTTCTCTTCCATATTTCACAAGGCTATTTCAGACCTCCTTTATTCTCCCCAAATTTCCCATCTCATTACCTTCCTCTTCTTAGCAGATGACCTTGTCTTCTCTTCAAAGAGAAAAGAAAATAGAAGCTATTATATTTTTCCTTCCTCAATTTTGTGATACCAACCATGAACTTACCTGAATTTGAATTCTGGCTGCAGCATTTAACAAATTTTGTGATCTTTGGCAAGGTAGTCTTTAAGCCTCACTTTCTTCATCCATATCGTGGCTGTCATGATAGAAATCATGTAACGTACTCAGCAAGGTACCTTGCCCATAGTGCCCCCCTAACAGGGGCTAGGGAATGGCTGGGGAAAGGGTGCTATTTTATGTAAAGTGCTGAGAGAGCCTCACTTTAGGGAAATATTTTAGTAGATATCTGAAGAAAGTGAGGAGTAAGCCCTGCAGAATTATTTGGAGAAAGGGCTTTCAAGAAATGCAACTATAAGTTAAGAGAGAAAGATAACTACAGGGTGATGTGTAATTAAGGGAGTGGGCGGGTTTGTTGTTTTTTAGATGGGAGTGACATGAACATTTTTAAATGCCCACAGTAAGGTGCCATTAAAGAAGGAAAGATTTAAGTTATAATACAAGAAGAGATTAAGCTTATTTATTTCAACAACCTCTTAATTGTTTCTATCCATTTCCCATGCTACAGGTGGATTAATCATTGTAAATGCTAAACTGATTCCTTTACTTCCTTGCTGAAAGCCCTTAAATGCCTCCACTTGCCATTAATCTAAAATTCAAACTTCATAAGGTGCTTTTTACTACGTCATGGTTACTTGATCCCTGCTAACATGTCCATCTTCAGCTCTCACCATTCCCTCAATTTATAATCCTCTGTCCCGCAATTTCAATACTGCCTGTATTGTCCCAGTAAATGCTCTAAGCTTCAGTCATACTGTATGGAATTTCTTGCACTTCTTCAAATATGGCATGTTCTCGCAAGCTTTCTGTTTCTTAAATTTACCTGAAACCCTTTATCTTCCTCTTGCCCTCCTCTTTGGCTGACTTTCATCTGTTCTTTAGGCTTCGTCAAACCCCAGTCCTGCATTAATTGCCCCTTCTATGTGCTCCCTTCCATTGATTTAATATCTTCCCTTTAGATCTCTCCCTTCTTAATACTAAATTATAAACGACTTTTTGCTTGTCTTTGTCCCTACTGTGTAATAAACTTTATGGGAGCAGAGGCTATATATTTCCTATTCATTTTAGATCCCTGTACAAGGCAACAGTACCTGGCATACAGTAGGTCCTTGGCAAGTATTTGTTGAATAAGTTAATCAATTTAATTGCTGGTTGGATAGAGAAAAACATTAATTCATTCATATAACACCATTATTTAACAATTACTCTGTGCTAGGTCTGTGTGAAAGGTGCCCCCTGCTTTCAAAGTGTTTCTGGTCCAGTTCTGGAAATAAAACATGCACAGTCATGCTTTTCCAAATATGAGTTCCCCTAACTTGAAATCTGAGTAAGGCCCGTGCATTGGCTTACGCCTATAATCCTAGCACTTTGGGAGGCCAAGGCAGGAGGCTTGCTTGAGCCCAGGAGATTAAGGTTGCAGTGAGCTATGATGAAACCACTGGACTCTGAGTGGAGTGACAGAACAAGACTCTGTCTCCAAAGAAAAAAAAAATCTGAGTAAATTTTTATATTTTTATACATTTTTAATACCTTTTGTCAATTGTGAGAATTTTATTTCTAGGATAAAATGTTACTCATTATTCTACATTGAACTGTCACATGCTCAGAAAAGAAATAAGGCATTGAAGGAGAGAGGGAAAATCTTTTTCTCTGACTTCCTTTCTCTTTTTTCCCTGCTACTGTTTTGTTTGAATAAAGACTTGTACAGTAGAAATGGAGATGGTATTAATAAAAAGGACTTGCATTCTCTGGGGACAACTTGATAGCAAGGGGATTTTAAAAGAACAGGTATAGAAAGAGGAGAGCACCGAAAGTATTTCAAGAACCACAGATCCTTCTATGTTTTAAAGGTTTTTATGCTAGGATAGCCTTTCAAAAACAACACAAACGGTAAACACCTAGCATTTACTGACCATTTACTATGTGCCTGGTACTGTGCTGTTTTACATGAATTATTTCATTTAATCATCATGAGGCTAGTGTTACTACCATTCCTTTAATGGATGTACTTCTATTCCTGGATTTTATTTTTAAGAGACAGGGTCTCCTCCTGTCAGCCAGGTTGGAATGCAGTGGTGCAATCATAACTCACTGCGGCCTTGAACTCCTGGGTGCAAACAATCCTCTCACCTCAGCCTCATAAGTAGCTGGGATTGCAGATGCCCACTACCATGGCCATTTGTTCCTGTTTTTTTGTTTATTTTTAAACTCATTATGTCAAATCCTAACTCATCCCTCCAGTGAATGAGTGAAGGGGAGAGCAGCATGAACCCTAGCTTGCCCTAGTGTCCTGATGATGCTCTGGGAAAGCTGAGTGTTTCCTTCCTTCCTTTTTTTATTCCTCTGTTTTCTCTTTGAGTCTGGCCATTGTCAGAAATATGTAATCATTATTTCAGAATCAAAGATCATTAGAAATTAAATGTACAGTACTCATTATAATCAATGTTAGATACATAAATTGGCATGAGTATTCTTATTTATTCTTGCCATGGTTTAAAATTCAAGAGAATATAAAAATAAGTTTGTCACTGGTTTCATTGGTTTGATCAAGCTTTTATGTTTTCCACCCTATTTTTTCACAAAATCTCAAGTTCAACTATAAATTCTCTTATCACAAAGACAACTATTGAAGTTCAAGTAAGTACTATGCTTGTTCTCAGGAGGAAGGGAACAAATACTAGCAAAAAAGTATATTATTCATTTGGAAAAGTTATGTCACTAAAAGTTACATATTCAAAAACTATTAAATGAGGAAGGCAGTATTATCTCAAAAAATAAGAGGTCTGTTGATTCATTTTTGAAATGATCATTCTTGGGATCATTTCCTTCCCTATAAGGGAAGGAAATCTGGTATCAGTATAAACACTGGCGTTGGAAACTTGCAATCCAATTCTGGCTCTGTCACTTCCTAGCACTATGAAGTCATGTTCATAGTTTAGGCATGTTATTACTTCTTAGCTTCAATTTCCTCACCTTGGAGATAATATCTCTTAAGATTATTGTTAGGACTAAATTATATAATTCATGCTAAATGCTTATCACAGGCTTAATATCACATGCTGATAAGTATTAGCCGTTCACTTGCTGAAGTACTGTGCTAGTGATTAGCAACATAATGTGTCTGGTTTAGAAGGCAGATATAATTAAAGTTTTCAATCCTAATGGAGAAGGGGCAAATTTAAAATGAACCATAGTTAAAAATGTATGTATTATTGAGGAATTACATCCTTTTAGTTTCTGCAGAGAATCAGGTACATGTGAAATAGACATCAGCTGCAATCTTATTTGCAAGTATAATCAAGACACTAAAATGCATTGTGGGAAGATAATCCATCTTTTTTGTGAAGTTTTCAAAGAAATGGCAAAATGGGTGAGGGGAGAGGGGTGCAGAAAAACTCTGGTTGTTATTATAACCACCACCCCCTTAGTTAGAAACAAAAAAATTGTTTCACAATCTGCAGCAGTTGACAATTGGCAATGTCTGGAGATACATTTGGTTGTCATGTGGGGCTGAGTGGGATGAGGTGGTTCTGCTGAAATCTCATGGGTAGAGGCAGGGATGTTGCTCAACTTCCTAAAATGCACAGATGACAGGCTACCCAACCGCAAACAAAGAATTATCTGTCCTAAAATGTCAATAGTGCCAAGATTGAGATCCCTTAATCTAGATTTATATAGCAGCTTACGTGGGAGCTGACATTGTGGTGGTATGTTTTGGGGTAAGTACTTTGTAGAAATGACTGGATTATTTTAATCTTTCACACTTTATCTGTAGCTGAGAATAGTGCTTTATCCTCTTCAAATTGTATTAGTTTTCATGGGGAAACTTAAACTAGTAAATTTCTTAGGTAATTACTTCATTGTCTTAATGATGAATAATAAGAAACAATCCAGTTGAGCCATTTTAAAGACTATTTTGGCTGACAGTTCTTTTACATTAGATTTTATAGTTATAGTTTGAGAAGAGTTCTTTTATGAGGATAGTTATTTAGACTAGAGGTGTTGAGATTTTACAAAATGTACTTCATTAGGGCAACTGTATTGGTAAATTAGGAATTTAATTTTTAAAAAATTAGGAAGCATTTCGTTGAGTTTTAAAGAATAAATGGACTGTTACTGACCTTTCTAGGCAATAGCCAATTGAGTGCTTCTTTTGTGCAACTCTGTTCTACACATGTAGCATATATTCACTTATTTAATCCTCACAGCAACTTCTTTATATAGGAACTATTATAATTCCATTTTATAGATAAGGAAACTAGCACAGAGAGATGAAGTTTCTTACTCACACCTAGTAAATGGTGGGTCTGGGATTAGAATTCAGTCAGTCTAGGCCGGCCACAGTGGTTCTCACCTATAATCCCAGTCTTTCGGGAGGGCATGGTGGGAGGATTACTGGAGGCCAGGAGTTCAAGACCAGCCTGAGCAACATAGAGAGACCCCATCTCTACAAAAATAAACAAATAAATAAATAAATAAGTGAGGTGTAGTGGTGCACACTTGTAGTTCTAGCTACTTGGGAGGCTAAGGTGGAGGATTGCTTGAGCCGAGGAGTTTGAGGTCACAGTGACCTGTGATCGTGCCGCTGTGCTACAGCTTCAGTGACAGAGTGAGACCCTGACTCTAAAAAACAAAAAGAAAAAAAAGGAAAAAAAGAATTGTCTCACACAAATGTGCTCTCTTAACCACTACATTATACTATACTGACTATTAGCTGAGAATGCTACTTTAATTACATTTCTCTATAATAGATCAGTATATAGTAATTCCTCATTTAACATATTCAATACATTCTTGGCAACTTCAACTTTAAGCAAAACGATATATAATGAAACCAATTTTTTTTTCTCATCAACGTTATAATGAAAGAAGATTGAATGGGACAACTTCATTCAGGGACCTCCTGTATGTCATTTCACTTAGTGGCAGTTTCTAAGAACCTATCCACTACATTGAGGACTTATTGTATAGCCAAAAATTAAAGGCATATAATTTGAAAATGTACTCGTAGCTTTGGAATGTACTGTACAGTGAGTTCATTACACATCTAGATTAGGATGTGAAAGAATGGAAATTTGGAATTTTCCTCGTCTCCATGCAGCTACTGATGTGCACAGTCTATAATCCAAGAGAAATCTACACTTCTTTCTCTGACTTAGATTCTCTTCTCTCCCCACATTTTTCCTTCCAGCTCCTGTTTGTTTCTTCTTCATACTGTGTGTTTTCTTACTTTGTTTTTTGGGTTTGGTTTCTCTCCTGATTTTTACCTCTTTCAGTCTTCAAAATAATCTGAATAAACTGGAGATTAATTTATTTCTAAAAGAAACGTTTTGTCACTAAGTGAGGTCTTGGAAGAGATCCAAAAATACACTGGATGGCAGGAGAAGACATTGAAAATATACAGAGTTAATAAACCACATTTGAATAATCTGTAACTGGCTGTGGTTTATTTCAGAAACGTCTTTTGTTAAATGAAGCTTCTAAGTGAACTTTAAAAGCCACAGAATTAAGAAAGGTTATTTGTTCAGTCAGTGTGATTACTGCTCATATTTTTAAAAGAAAAAGATGTTTATTTTTAAAAGGAAATAAGTGTCTACTATTTTAAAGCATAAATATTTTACCTAGTAGATATGGTATTTGTAGTAAATGAGTTTGGACATTCTGTCATTATAATTTCCAAGTAAAAATTTTTCAAACCTAACTATAGGTATCTTAATTTTTTTCAAATCCTAAAATATTATCTAAAAGAAGTTCAAAAATTGTTCCATTCTATAGCTACTTATCAACTGAAGTCTAGAAGAAGGCTTTATAGCCTTTATAATCATACCTATGATCAAGGAAATTCTGTCTAGTTCCTAAAGAAAAACACTTAGTTTATTTCTCAACACGTGTAAATTCAATTTATTGTATACTGAATCCTCACATTTTACTAATGTTTAAAATAATTTCATAATGTGTCAACGTATGAATGGCATTTTTAAAATTTACAAATATGAACCTCAGTTCTGATGAATCCACAATGTGGTTAATGTGAAACATAATTTTTCTAATGTATAAATATGAATAATATGCTAGATGATGAACATGTTTACTATTTCTCCCTAAAAAATTAATATCCTGTGATATGGAATGAAAGTAAGGAAAGGACTGTTGTTGAAAGGAACTTTGTTCTTTTATATTAGTAGCCAAAATCCTGGGCTTTCTCATTTGCCATTTATCCATTTTTTTCACTGAGTGATGTGTCAGCAATGTAGCAAAAAATAGTTTGAATCTGCAGTGCTGTCAGAAATGGTGCCTCTATCTATAGGCATTCACACTAGCTGTGATGATAATTATTATTATAAAATAATATTTCTAAGTTGTCAGTAACATGCACTGAGAGAAGCTTTATGTGCATCCATCCTGTAATCATTGTATTCACAGCTCTCATTACTAACAGTCGAAGGCAGCAGTCCGCAACCTTTTCAGGCACCGGAACCAGTTTCATGGAAGACAATTTTCCACGGCTGGGGGCGTGGGGGCGGGATGGTTTCGGGATGATTCAAACACATCATATTTATTGTGCGCTTTATTTCTATTATTATTACATTGCAATATATAATGAATAATTATACAACTCACCATAATGCAGAATCTAATGCTGCCGCTGATCTGACAGGAGGTGAAGCTCACGTGGTGATCTGAGTGACGGGGAGCGGCTGTAAATACACATGAAGCTTCACTCACTCGCCCTCCACTCACCTCCTGCTGTGCGGCCTGGTTCCTAACAGGTCACGGACTGGTACCAGTCTTTGGCCGCAGGGGTCAGGGACCACAGGTCTAGGATGCTGGCTTGTAAAACTATGGTTTAGGCTGTTTCTTTTTTTTTTTTTGAGACAGAGTCTCACCAACATTGCCTGAGCTAGAGTGCCCTGGCGTCAGCCTAGCTCACAGCAACCTCAAACTCCTGGGCTCAAGCCATCCTCCTGCCTCAGCCTCCCAAGTAGCTGGGACTACAGGCATGTGCCACCAT
>NW_012135525.1:1289612-1291399 GCF_000956105.1 Propithecus coquereli
CAGTTAATAGTGAATCTGAACATCACTCTAAGTTGGACAACCAGACATTATTTGTGTTCTAATGTAATGGATTAGGAAAGTACATGTAACACCTATGAACTATTCTTACCAAAAAATTAAAACTGAATCATGTCTCTAGATCTTACTACCAGTTTACAGGAAATACGAGGAATAGATGAATAAGTTAACAACGTGAGGAAACAGTCAGCTAAATTTACGATGTGAGAAATTTTACAGGACAAATGATTTGGTATAGATTAAACAAGATTTACAAAGACATGTCCATCACATGCAATGTGTGGTTCTTGTTTTGTTCCTGGTTTAGATAAACTAATGGTAAATCTTTCATTTTTGAGATAATTAAGAAAATTAGAACATGGACTACATATTAGATGATATTGGATTATTGCTAATTTTTTTGTTGTTGTTTTTAAAGAGAGTCTTGCTCTTTAGCCCAGGCTGGAGTGCAGTGGTGCTATCGCAGCTCACTGCAGCCTCCAATTACTGGGCTAAAGCAATCCTCCCACCTCAGCCTCCTGAGTAGCTGGGATTACAGATGCATGCCACCATGCCCAGCTAATTAGAAAAAATTTTTTTGGTAGAGACAGGGTCTCGCTATGTTGCCCACACTGGTCTTGAACTCATGGGTCCACATCATCCTCCCACCATAGCCTCCTAGAGTACTGGGATTACAGGCACTTGGCCATTATTGCTAATTTTGTGAGATGTGATAATGGCATTGTAGGGTCAATTTAAAGAAAAATTGTTAAGTGATTATAATATATTCTTTATTATTTATGAGTGAAATGATATGATACCTGGAATTTGCTTCAAAATACTCTAGCAAAAAAGAGAGAGGGGAAGAGAGAAAGTGAGATAGAAATGAGATTGGTGATGTGTTGATATTGTTGCATGCTGTATACATGTTCATTATACTCTCTCTCTCTCTCTCTCTCTCTCTCTCTCTCTCTCTCTCTATTTATGTGAATGTTTGAAAATTTTTGGAACAAAAAGCTGAAAAAAATTAAATACCTGAAAGTGTAGCATAAAGCTTTCTAGCAGCCTATATAGAAAACTGGGTCAGTGTTATATAGTTCATAGTGTCCACATAATGAAAACAAAACACCTGTTAGGGAAAAGCACAACTCTTGCTAATGTTAAGACCAAAGGGAAGTTTTCCTTGATAGTATTCTTGAGGACACCATGTAATGTAGTGTGAAAAGCATTTTAAATCACATTCTCCAATAAACATAACATGGTTTTTGTAGGATTTATTAAAATGTCCAGTGGAATCCCATCCATGATTATTTCAGTGAAAGCAGCTTTAAGGTGAACCAATATGATACATCCTAGGAACTTCAACCCCTGCTGTGTAGTTTCACCTGTAGAATTCATTAGAAATCTTCTTATCTTTTAAAAACTTATGCATCATTAGATAAACATAAAAAGTTCTCATTCATTCAACCCTCCTCTCCTCCAGTTTCTGTTATGCCTTCTTCCTCTAACCCTCTGTTGCAAATTAGTTAATATAATTTGAGAAAGAGAGAAATTTTCTTATAGCTATTCCTGTTGGCCAAGATTTTGTTGAATTTTGTTTTCTATGGCTTCCATCTCAAAAACAAGTCTTTTTTATAATATAAAAATACTGCATTAAAATAGGCATTTAAAAATACCATAGTCATCTATTCCCTTAGAGATTGTGATATTAACTCCTGTCCTTTACTTTCCAAAGAATCTAAATTTTAGAGTAACTAAATAGACTATATATGTATAATTTATCTACTTTT
>NW_012135525.1:1292310-1295188 GCF_000956105.1 Propithecus coquereli
ATCCTTCTTTCTCAGCCTCCCGAGTAGCTGGGACTACAGGCATGCGCCACCATGCCTGGCTAATTTTTTCTGTATATTTTTAGTTGGCCGATTAATTTCTTTCTAATTTTAGCAGAGGTGGGGTCTCGCTCTTGCTCAGGCTGGTCTCGAACTCCTGAGCTCAAAACAATCCGCCCGCCTTGGCCTCCCGGAGTGCTAGGATTACAGGCGTGAGCCACCGCTCCGGCATTGTCACCTTTAAATCCTTCCATAATCACCTGGTGCTTTAGGTGAGAGGTGATTTGCTTTTTTTGACTCAGTATTTCTATTCTACCTTTACTTTTGAGCCTTACCTGTACACGTGTACTTCAGAGCGGGGTTTCTCTCCAGTCTTTTGTTACTTCACTAGTAGTAAAATGCTGTTGCTTGTTACTGGGAGCTAGTTTGCCTTGTGGTGGTGGGTATTGGGCTTTCTCCTTTATCTTAGACCAATGTTAGTCTTAGGCAGGTTCCATTTTCCTCTTTTCTCAGCAATCCCACTTCTCCCCAGTAGTAGGAGACTTCTGTAGTTTTTGGCTTGGGATGCTTTCCTGTCCCTCCTTTATGGGTAGACATTATCTTCTAATTTTGAAGGAATTAAGAAGTGTTTTCACATTCAGTATGAAAACTAATAACTTTGGGAGCCATCTTTGACAAGTACATGAACTCTTTCAGGTAGAATTAACTATTTTCATGGAATTGGATATTCCTTACTAAGTAATGATGCAATTTTCAGTGGGGAAAATGAAAACCAAAATGAAGACTATTTCAGTACCCTCTAAGAACTGTCTTAGGAAAGGAAAAAAAAAAGCACAAAAGAATATTCTCAGTTGTGTAAGTAATCCAAGCTTCATAAATGCAGTCCTCATGGAATTGAACCTTTGAAGGAGAAATAATGACTCTTCATATGCTGCAAGTAAGGCTGGGCACAGTGGCTCACGCCTGTAATCCTAGCACTCTGGGAGGCTGAGGTGAGAGGATCGTTTGAGCTCGGGAGTTCGAGACCAGCCTGAGCAAGAGTGAGATCCCATCTCTACTAAAAATAGTAAAAATTAGCCAGGTGTGGTGGTACACTCCTGTAGTCCCAGCCCCTTGGGAGGCTGAGGCAAGAGGATCACTTCAGCCCAGGAGTGTGAGGTTGCTGTTAGCTAGGCTGATGCCACGGCACTCTAGCCTGGGCAGCACAGTGAGACTCTGTCTCAAAAGAAAAACCAAAAAAATGTGCTGCAAGTAAGTATTATGTAATTTTTCATTACAACTGTAAAGGAAAGGATAAATAATGGAATTTACAATCAGGAACACTTTGCAGATTTTTAAGATTTATTTTTACGTATTTTACACTGGTATAACCACCCATATCAAGATAAAGGACATTTCCGGCACTCTCCGTACCAGTTCACAGTCAATACTTACCTCCATGAGTAAGCACTATTTCAACTTCTATCAACATCCATTAGATTTGCCATAATTTGTTCATATAACAGTTTGTCACATTTTCCTTATTATATTCTCTCTCATTGTTTTTGGTTTTAATCATTTGAGAGTAGGTTGACTACATCAGCAGTCCCAACCTTTTTGGCACCAGGGACTGGTTTCATGGAAGACAATTTTTAAAAGAACTGGAGGGTGGGGAGAGAATGGTGAGTGATGGGGAGCAGCTGTAAATACAGATGAAGCTTTGCTTCCTCGCCCACCACTCACTTCCTAGCATGTGGCCTGGCTCACAGGCCAGGGACCAGTGCCAGTCCACACCCCAGGGGGTTGGGGACTTCTGGACTATGTCATTTGGGACTTTTGACTCCATTACCTCTGTCTTCTCTTTGATTCTATTTTGCTCCATTTAACAAATTGTTTTGTTTTTTTTTTCCCGAGACAGAGTCTCACTTTGTTGCCCGGGCTAGAGTGCCATGGCGTCAGCCTAGCTCACAGCAACCTCAAATTCCTGGGCTCAAGTGTTCCTACTGCCTCAGCCTCCCGAGTAGCTGGGACTACAGACATGCGCCACCATGCCCGGCTAATTTTTTTTTTCTATGTATATATACTTAGTTGTCCAGATAATTTCTTTCTATTTTTGGTAGAGACAGGGTCTCGCTCTTGCTCAGGCTGGTCTCGAACTCCTGACCTTGAGCGATCCACTCGCTTCGGCCTCCCAGAGTGCTAGGATTACAGGCGTGAGCCACCGCGCCCAGCCAACAAATTGTTTTTATTTCTATTCCACCCTTGTTCTCTGATACATTTTCCTCAGGATTCAAGTATATTTATATCTCTCCCATCCTAAAACACTCTTCCTCACAACTGCTTGCTTTACAAGCACTCTTCCACTCCCACTCTCAGCTATTGAGGAGAGGCCCTCAGCTATTGACTGCCCAAAGCACATACTTTTTCTATATTTCTATATCCTTAGTCTGTTCACTGAGGATGATTTCCAAGGAGTGGAATTACTGAGTCACAAATGGTATGATTTGTTTAAGGTTATGATTAGTAAAGATGGTGAGATTGCTTCCCAGAAGTGTTTTAGCAAATTTACGTTACTACTAGAACAAGGTATATATTTGTTGTACTATATCCTTGCCAATACTCGCTGTTTTTTCTTTTTTTAAATCTTTAATTTCAAAGAAAGTATATCTCTGTTTTGTATTTTTTTTCTAATTAAGAAGAGATAACTTAACAGATTTAAAGTTTTGATAATAAAAATTTGAATTTTAGAATTAATAGAAGAAAATACCAAGGAATACCTAGAGTATTTTCTAAGCATGACTTAAGGCTACAACATAAAGATATTAGCATATTTGATTATATGATATTTTAAAATTTGTGAATATAAAAAAAGTATTTGCAAGTGGGGTAAAGGAGTATCCAT
>NW_012135525.1:1295238-1297429 GCF_000956105.1 Propithecus coquereli
TCTCGCTTTTGCTCGGGCTGGTCTCGAACTCCTGAGCTCCAATGATCCTCCCGCCTCGGCCTCCCAGAGTGCTAGGATTATAGGCGTGAGCCACTGCTTCTGGCCTAGGCTGTTTCTGAAGGACTCACTACTGCTCCCATCAAATGTATTTAGGAGATCCGTGTAGGGTCTGAAACTGCTACAAAAGATGGGCTCTGTGTGTTATTTGCATCTCATTCATTTTCACAGCTCTCAGATATTAAAGTTGTCTTTCTGTTTCTATTGTCTTTCATCTTTTATTCTTTACATGATTAGTAGTTTTATTTCTCTACAAAAACATTCTTTCATAATGATATTCCACAGTACTCCGTCTTAATGAAATGAGAACCCTTTCTAACCGGACAGAACCTTTTATATTGGCCATAGAACATTGTTGTCTGATTGGATAACCTCTGGAACAAAACTATATACTATAATATCAAAAAATACTATTTTAAAATTATCAAAGTAATAGATATTCATTCTTTCATAATGATATTCCACAGTACTTATTTGGAAAATCCAGAAAATTAGGGACATAAAAAATCTCTAGTAAAGCTACCACCCAAAGAAAGCCACTGATAGTATTTAGTCTTCCCCCAAATTTCTTCTCTCTTTTTGGTTACTGGGATCATTATTGTCTGAATCTTCCAGGGTAGAAATCTGGGACTCATGTGTGATTAGTTACATTTAGAAGTCCTGCTATTTCTGTATTTACTGTGGCTCTTGAATTTGTTCAGCCTCTCAACTCCTGACTCATTCATTTTCACAGCTCTCCCCATAGATGTTAAAGTCGTCTTCTCTACCTGGTCTTTCTGTTTCTATTGTGTTTCCTCTTTTAGTCTTCCCATGATTCATAGTTTTATTTCTCTAAAAAAAACAAATTTGACATATCACTTTGCATGAAAAAATTCTATCTGTGAATGCTTTAAACAGAAAATATATGCAAGATGTTAAGCATGCGAAACATTTTATAGTAGCTTCATCTATAGCAGCCCCTTACTAGGCACTTTATATGTAACTTATACAGAAATTGATTGTGCCCTAGATAGAATACATATTTCTAACATCAGTGTCTTGTTTTATGCTTTTTTTTCTTGCCCAGAAATCTTTTCAAAAAAAATTTTTTTTTATTTTTTAGAGATGGGGTCTTGCTATGTTGCCCAGGCTGGGCTTGAACTCCTGGGCTCAGGCGATCCTCCCACCTCTGCCTCCTGAGTAGCTGGGACTACAGGTGCATGCCATAACACCCAGCTGTTTTTATTATACTTTACTTCCCAGAAAAATGCTTCTTAAGTTGCTTCAGGTCAAATTACTTACTCTTGTATTTCGGGGGAACTAATTATACTGCTTTGTAACACTTGCCATGTTGTATTATATGTCATATACATACCTGCTTTCCTAGTTAGTTAAGGGAGGTATAGGTAACCTGTGATTTGGAATCACAAGATGGTTTCAACTATCAGAAAATACTTTTAGGGAATCAAATTTTGTTTCTCACCTGACTTTCTCTATTGCTTATTTTATTTATTATTTTGCCCTTGCAATTCTTCTACTTAAACAGTAGTGTCATTGATTCTTTCTATATATCCATACTCTATTCCAAATATGTCCAAGAAATTTTAAATGAGTTTTTAGGGAAGGGAGGAGGAGCATTATTTTTAGTGGGGGAGGTCTAGAATTCCCAAAACTTGCTTGCACTTCTTAGCACTACTTTCATTGCTGTCTCTGTTCAAAATTGTCAGTTTTTGAAAGAGGCCCTATTTTTGTTGAAATTACTCAGTTCATTTTTTCAGTTTTAAAAGTTCTCAGTACTTCACATTAGCATTTAGGAATCTATCCAGAGAATTCTGAGTAAATTATCACTATGTTTATTTCCATAGAATTCAACAAGGTAACACAATTTCGAAGTAGTGAGGAAGACAAAAAGAAATTGAGGTTAATTAAGCAATAGGTGTTATAGCTTTGGAAGTTGCTGGATCACTGGTTCATTATTCTGAGAATTTATAAAGAAGAAGAATCAAACACTCGTTTTTACTGTTTAAACTCCATTTCAGGGTAACCGAACAGTTTAATTAGGGAAAGTATTTTTAAAAAGAACTTCAGGCCGGGCGTGGTGGCTCACGCCTGTAATCCTGGCTCTCTGGGAGGCCGAGGCGGATGGATCACTCAA
>NW_012135525.1:1307774-1308453 GCF_000956105.1 Propithecus coquereli
ATAACATTTATTAGATTTTCTTAGCAAGGCCTAGTAGCTGCTGAGTATATAGTTATGAACAAGGTAAAGATACACTGTCCTTACCTTTGTGGAGCCTATTATAGACGAAAAAGAATATAAAAGCTTATTTGTAATGCAGAGTATCACAAAAATTTTTCTATTTCAAGTTCTGATAGAGTATTTCATTTATTTTTATTTTTTAGTTTTTCCTTTTTTAAAGCAGGAAGCAGCAGCAAGAAGCAGCTATCACACAGAAACACCTGTGCATGTGCACAGACTATTTGTTTTAACAGTTTTATGACCAAACTTGGAGAGCAGAGGAAAAAAGTTCTATATGATGTTTAAAAACTATTGTTTAATTGGGAAATACTTTGGTCTGTATTATTAGTATGTATTAATTCTAGTAATTAGTAATATGTAGTAATATATATTTAGTAAAATGTAGTAATGTTAGTATTAATGATTGATATGTATATCTTTCGTGGGACATTTGAGAAAGAATAGATACTGAAGTCTTTCTAGTTCAAAATATTTGTTTTGCTAAGCAAGATTACTTTTGTCAATCCTTTAACATTTTGGGTCCTTGAATGTGACAGGAGAGTATACTTTGCTATTTGCTGAATTACCTGAAAGCCTTAGAAGCATACTTTTAGGAACTTTAAAAACTAAGTCAAGGCCG
>NW_012135525.1:1309228-1329044 GCF_000956105.1 Propithecus coquereli
TCTGTGAACATAAGCTTTGGAATTGGAACACTATGTTATACACTCTTTTTAATTGAATAAATTATCTATAGTAATGAGGTATATGTGGAGTCAGAAGACAATGCTTTCCTTTATATAATTTATTTTTATTACATATTTATGTTTTGTCTTATGTTATAAATCTCATTATATGTAATCATGTGACTTTTTTAGAATATGCCAAAGAAAGGAATGTCAAAAAATCCCCCATGTTTCACTGCTAGAGCTGGGTTTGTTGTTGTTGTTTGTTTGTTTTGGTTTTATTTCTTTGCAGCCAGATACCATTAATTTGAGAAATGTGCTTCAGAGCTGTATGTTCTTAATCATAAAGTTCTTTCTTTGTGTAAAATCTAGCTTCATCTATGGAGAACATCAGTGGAGTATAGTTCGCATGCTGAGATTTTGAGTCAATATTACTGTTTAGATTTTACTGTGGCTTTCCCTCATTTATAGCTTTAATACAAGTTTAGAAACTTTTACTCAATGAACTTTCATGGATATAAACAGAGGACTTTTAACTTAGGACTTTTACTCTGTAGCTATTAGTATGTGGTAATAGTTAAAAGCTTGTGAGACCAATAGAAATGTGACTATTTAGGAACCTAACCTGTTTGTAATGTGCAAACTTGCACCCAGCATATTTTAATGGTGATTAATATATTTTGAGCATTTATGAGAGGAGTGATGTACAGAGAAAAAGTGCTGTGGGACACCCTGGGAAGACCCTTACTGTGTGCGTAATGGCAACTTTCCATTTCTTTGTTTCTTATAGTTCCTTACTCAGCATATAAGGAATTGTCCAATGCTTTGTGCATTCTTTCAAAATTTTCAGTTTTTATCACTAAAAATCAAATTTGTTTCCTTTTTAATAGAGAAAAGAATGTTGAAAAGAAGTGGCAGGTTCCTGTGCAGCCAGATTTTAAACTGGACATTTAGGTAACAGATACAGAGAATGTACAATTAGAAGGCACAATAGAGATTGCTTCTTTTCTTCTTCCTTCATTTCTATCTTCTTTTCTTCCTTTTCTCCCTCCGTCCTTCTACATGGCATCAAGAAGATAGTCAGAAAGTTATGTTTGTATATTGGCTCCATCAAGGACATTATTTGAGACTGCACTTTAAGAAGACTAAAAATAGACCAGTGTTTTGGATATACACTCACAAGATCATTTTTGGGTTGGTATTAAATTGGTAGTTTGGTAACTAAATGAATGTTTTTCTTGTGAAGCATAACTCTTTATCTTTTCTTTAGAAATTTCCCCAGGAACAACCTTGCTTTTCTATTGAAGCACATTTTTGAAGGTTTAACATTTTACCTCCACGGTAAAATGAGATAATGTGTATGTAAGACGTTATTATGAAGGTGATGAATACCTGTCGGAAGAATAGGAGCTCTTATGACTCTTTTTTAGAGATTATAAGTTCCTCTTACTGGTTAGATTTAGAAAAAGGTACATTTTGCTGTATTTGTTCATTAATTCATTCAATAACATTTATTAGATTTTCTTAGCAAGGCCTAGTAGCTGCTCAGTATATAGTTATGAACAAGGTAAAGATACACTGTCCTTACCTTTGTGGAGCTTATATTCTGTCAAGGGAGACAAATATTAAATGACCATTTATGCAATGAGTAGTATAGATACAGTTGTGGTAAGTACTAAGATAAACAGGGCATGTTGTTGCAAGTTGGCAATTGGAGAATCTGACTTAATCTGGGAATCAAGGATGGTTTCCTTGAGGAAGTGACATTTGAGTTACTTTATCATTATGATAAATGTGACTGAGGAATTCATTTTCAATAAATGCTTAGGAAAATACCTAAATATAAATTATTTAACATTTAATAATAAAAATGGTAACATAAATTTATATTCCATTTTATTCTTGGTCTTCCACTTGCATAATTCAGTTGAAACTTTTGGTTTCCTTTATTTTAATGTTGGCTTCCACAATTTTTAGATGTACCTGTATGTGTAGTCTAAGATTTCATAAACTCAGTCCAGTCTTTATGTTTGACGATTAATGAAAGCTTCCAAGTTATAATAGATTTGGAAAGTATTTGTTAAACTGCATTAAATTTGTTTGCCATTCTATTGATACTTAAACAAATAAACCAAAGCATTTCTGTTGTCTATCTTTCCAGATAGACTTGTGAGCTTCTCAAGAACAAAGGCCCTATCTCCAGACCTTTGCAGGATGTGAGACACATAGTAAGTGCTAAGTAAATATTGAGCAAATTAATTATAAATAAACTATAAATCAGAAGGAAGCTACTTGATGACTGACCTTCAAGTTTCTTTTAAGCAACTTTTTTTTTCGTATAATGGTTCAGAGTAGGTGGCCTTTGTCATCACAAAGCGTGGTTTTCAAAACCACTTTCTTAATGTGTATTCTTACATAAGTTTTTAACTTCTCTAAACCTCATTTTCCTCATCCTTAAAATACTTAAAGTGAGATTGTATGTGCAAAGTATTTAGCATAGTGTCTGACTCGTAGTAATTGTTCCATAAATGGTAGCTAATGTTATACATGTGTTAAACTGTTTATCTGTTTCTGTTATATCTGTGATTTTTTAAGTAGATACCTATGGTGGCACAAGAGCAGATAATTTACTCTTTCCACAATTACACTAAATCAAAAAGTGAAAAACTTATACCTAGTAAGCTTTTACTTATTGAAACTAAGCTTCATGAACTGCTAATCATTGCTAATTAAGGAGATAATTATGATTCTTATCATTGCAATAGATACATTTGCCTCCTGTATAAGTTAATTTTTTAAAACAAACCAGTTTATTTTTTATTAAATTTATTATTATTTTTTTTTTAGAGACAAAGTCTGGCTATATTGCCCAGGCTGGACCCAAACTCCTGGGCTCAAGCAATCCTCCTGCCTCAGCCTCTGAATATCTGGGACTACAGGTGTTGGGCACCATGTGCCCGGCCCAAATAGTTTCTATGAATAAATTTTTGTGGATTTTTTAAAAAACCAATCTCCCAATGTATCTTTTATGTAGATTAAGATATTTGATATATGACATATGCTTGAATTGATATGTATGTGTAGACATTTTATAGTAAGTGTACATACTCAACATGTGATGATGGAAGGAGTAGAAGATCTAGTCTGTATTTCTAATGTTTTAGCTTCTGTAAGTAAAGTTAGTCATTTTAAATCCTTCACTGTTACTCTCTTTGCCTGTATAGTGACAAATACCATCATTCTTCTCTTTCTCTTTTCTTTACATTAATATTGGCATTTTCTGAGATCTTTATGAAAGTAAAGAATGTAAGGAAACTCATTGAATAAAGAAACAAATATTCTAAAGTTTCAAATCTGACTTTAAAATTTAATTTTGTTATTTATAGAGTTATGATTTGCTGTCAAAAATAAAATAATACAAATAACCCCGAAACAAAACAAAGCAAAAAAAAAAAAAAACTCCACTGAACAAACAAAAAGCCTTTAAGGACTTTTTATTCTACATTTTAGAATATGTACTCTAAGTTCTCTAAAAGCAAAATACCCACAAATTGGTATAAACTTTAGGCATTGGTTGTTGTCAAGGGCTTTATAGAGTAGAATTTGGAATATAGTCTAAGAATATAAGATGTTTGATTAAAAATATTATGGGGATATATGGCCTCCTGAAAAACTTTGTGCACATGAAATATTTTGATAGATTTATTGGATTTACATGCTTTTCAAGAGGACTTAAAAGGGTGGTATTCAATATGTAGTGTGGGTTCCTAGGGGACCATTTAGAGCAGTTTACCTGCAAAATGGAAAACAGCTGGCAGTTTTATGTGAGGCAACCCAACAATCCATACTCTAAGAATATAATTTATCGAATGGGATTTGTGTAATAACTGTTGAATTTGCATATCTTTTCCCAAATGAGTGTATTTTTTCATTTGCTCCTAGGATATCACTGAGAATTAGGAATAAGGCATTTTCCATTTTAACAATTGTGTCATGCCCATGGTCACAAAGCAAATCATTGATGATTTGATATCTGAATTGTGGATCTCTTTGCTCTTTTGTTTTTCCATATATTATTTTCACCAGGTTATTTTACTGGCTCCTTAATCTAAATTGACATTTTAGAAATCTTAAGTCTGTAATTCTCAAGATATTTTGCTTAGTACAGTGTATACTGAAAGAGTGGACTTGGAAATAAAATTGCCCAAGCAAAATTAAATTTTTCTCTCAACTTGCCAATATGAATTTTTGGATACAGTTTTTCTTTTTTATGTATCATAGGTCTGTTTTTGGTCTTTAGATTGGCAAAATTAGACCATTATAATTAAAATCCATCTTCTTTATAATTTTGCTTTCTAACCTATTAGCAGTAGCCATGTTTTTCCACTTCAGACTGCCCAGGTTGGGTGTTCCAAAGCAGAAGAAAGCCATATTATGTTTAAACATTCAGATTACTAGTGTAAACTCCTTTAAAAAAGGTAACTTTTTTTTTTTTGGAATAAAGGTTTAGGAAAATCTTTAAGAAACTGACACTTTTATTGGACTACATTTTTGAAGTTGATTATAATCACTAGCACCACTGAAAACCACATGGGGTTCTTAAAACTACCTTAGAAAAACACTAGAAAGTATTCCTGAAATTGAACTGCCCACTGACATCTGTCGGGAAGTTTGATTTAGAAGAATTCAAGAGTGTGATCAGAGAAGGAGTAATTGTTCCAAGTTGGAGATCTGTGTGTGCATGAGTTATGATGTCCTCTTGTGATTGGTTGGGAAGTAAACATAATTTATTTTCTTGAACTGTGATTGGCTAAAATCCTTTTCTTTCCATGTTATTTTCTAATAACTGAATCTGGAGCCTTTCCCTGTTTTTATTATCAGAACAGTGTGTTTGTGCTATGTGCCAGTACTAAAAGTACTAAGATTGGCACAGAGACAGTTTGTGAAATTTAAGGACGTTGACAAAAGCCTGCAACGGAGCGTTTGGCGTTCTTATGACAAAGCAGTGGCTAGGTGTAAATCTCTGTATGGGTTTAAACATGTAATTAGTATCGCCGCAAATGGGAAGAATGAAGGGATGACAGCTTTTTCTTCATTTTCATTTAAAGTCATGGACTGTTCTTCTGTGACTGAGTTTTGTGGACTCAATTTTCATTAAGTGCCGCTCTGCTTTGCTGCTGGTACTGCAGGTCTGGTAATTCTGGCCAACTCCAACGGCGGGTGCCCTGTGTTCTGAAAAACAGCGCTCTGGAGATGAGGCGTTTAAACTGGAGTTTATGTTGTGATCCAGAGTAGAACCAACACACTTCACTTTCGCCTCATGCCTTCCTCTGAGGAGCAACGAATAGAAAGGGGACCCCAAACGCTTTTACTAGGTGTTGCTGAAGGAGAGCATTCCTTTTCCCTGCGCCCATCTTCCTTCTTTGGTCTTGGAGCAGCCGCAGCCTCTGGAGCCTGGCTGGTCCCGCAGCCGCTGCCGCCGCGTCGGGCACTACTTTCCGTCTGCGGTGGTTCCGCCGACCCTCCCGGCGGCTCCCTCCCCCAACCCTCGCCGGCGGAAGGAGACGCGCGGCGCGCTCACTGCTCGCCAGTGGATGGGGAGGCGGAGTAGTACTGGCCGGCGCTGTGGCGGCGGCGGCCGAGGCTGCCTCGGGGCGTCCGACGGCGGTGTAGGAATTTCTGTCAGGTTTTCTGTGGAGCCGTAGTCCAAGGCTGCGACTCTGGGAGTCAAGGAAAGTGAGACAGCGGAGACGAGGTCGCTGTGTCTTCCTGGGCAGAGCGGCCGGTGCGTCCTCCGGTCTGCGCTCGCTCGTGGGGCCGCCGCCGTCCTTCGGTCCGTTCCCCTCAGTATGAGCGGCCGGTAGGAGCGGGTTCCCTCGCAGTGGCGGAGGCAGCGGCCGTCCCGGTAGCGACGGCTATGGCGGTGGAGACGCGGCCGGAGCTGGTGGGGAAACGGTTCCTGTGTGTGGCGGTCGGCGACGAGGCGCGTCCGGAGCGCGGGGAGAGCGGACGCTGCTGGCGGAGCTGGCGAGCGGGGGTCATCCGAGCTGTGTCACATAGGGACAGCCGCAATCCGGACCTGGCGGTAAGAGAGCGAGCGCCCCCCATTCCCTTTGCCGGCCTCCGCGCCCAGGTCTCTCGTAGGCGCACCTCGATAGCGTACCTCCGGCACCTAGCGCAGTCCGGCCAACTGGCGGTCACGCCCCTCTTCCGAGCCCGCGGCGGGTTTGCCCACATCCCTCGCCTGGTCGCTGCCTCCCTACGAGTGGCTTCGTCGGCGACGGCGGTGTTGGAGCAAGATTCCCGGGACGGCCGCGGGGCCGCCCTGGCCCCTGTCCGGGAGGGTTCGACCGCGGTTCCCCGCTGTGGCGCCTGGACGGCCGCGGAGACCTCACGCTAAGGCGGAGCTGAAAGCCGGGCGCCGCGCGGGCAGGTGGGGGTAGCGGGCGGACCACTCGTGCCGGGACGTGGCCAGCGTCGCTGGCATTTCTTTCCTTGCAAATGTCTTAATAGTGCGGGGGCTTGAGACTTAAAATTTATCCCATAAGATTGCCGAAAGGGTGGGAGAAAAGGAGAGAGACAAGAATCTGGTTTTCCTGGCAGTACTGAGGTTCATGTGTCTTTTAGAGGCAAAAGCTGTGGCGGTGGCGGGGCCCTGATTCATCCTCTGCTTACTAGGTGCTTGGCTTTCTAACTGGGAATGTAGGAAAAGAAAATTTTTGGTATGGAGGGTAACAGAAATTAATCTTTCTCTCTCTTTCTTTCCCATAGTGTACTTTTCGTTAGAAACAGATGATACTTTAGAGTCAAGATGTTCCTGGGTTTTTTTAAATACTATTTTAAATAAAAGAAATAATATTGTAAATTAAAATGTTAAATGCCCCGCAGAATTAAGTGTCTTTTTCTTTGTTTTCTTTTCATTACATGTGACACTGCTAAGGTTTTCTTTCAGTAATGTAGGTACGTGTATGATTTTGAGACAGGATATGCCTGTTGTGTTCCAAGCCCATTCTCACTGGGGGACAGGTTGAAGGTAAGGGCAGAGTAGCGACAAGACATTGGCTAGGCTTCCCAGGATTGATTTATGAACAATAATACATGAAATGTATACTTAGTGCCCTGCGGCATTTACTTTTTCACTGAGAATTTCATATTTGGGAATTTTTTCACTTTTTCACTTTGTATGCAAGCTTACAATTCCAAATTCATTGTAATATCTGTGGATGTACGTATCTATTTTAATATTTTGTACCCGTCTATTTTAATAGTTTTTGAATGTCTTTTTGTTATCCCTGTGTTTTCATCACTGTAGGCAATGATACGGTTTCATGCGGAGTATATTAATGTTGACTTGTTTTGCTGAAAGGTATTTTTAATAGAAAATGAGTAGAATAGAGGTAATTTTGAAGATTTGGTTGGTTATTCTGGTTAAAAAAAGTAGAATCTTAGAAAACATTGCTGATCTTAATGGTTCTAGAAACTACAGCAGATCAATTCAGTAACTACTTTTGTGTAAAAGGTACTGCTAAATTTATTTCTCATCCTTTTACTCTGATATGAAATTAGCTTGGCTTTTATGTGGAAGCAAGTTGGATTATGGTTTAGCATTTTAAAATTATTTCAGAACAAACACGGAGTGATATTTTGTGTTTTCCACAGTATTTTGTTTTAGTAGATACATGAAAATTAGGAAATAGTTTTAAATTATGGATATCATTGGTGACAGTCAAGTTATCAAACTGAAATCTGTTAAAGACTTAATTACTTTCTTAGTTGGGAATTTAGATGATACAAAGAGGGAGTTAACATATGTCATGTTTGTAAATGGCCGGGCATTAGCTGGGTATTTAAAAATAAAAAAATACCTTATCTGTGGATGGTGGGGATTGACTGGAAAGAACAGAAAGGAGTTTCTTTAGATGATGGAAATGTTTTATATCCTGATTGTTGGTTACATAGGCGTATATATATTTGTCAAAACTCATTGAAGTGTACACTTCATCTCTGCATTTCGCTATCCAAATTTTACCAAAAAAAGAAAAATGCGTGTTGAACCATAAATATGTGAACATTTGACATTTTCCTTTATCTAACAGTCTTTATTTGAAAAATGAATGTTTTTACTTACAGTGTAATTATAGGTTTTTTTAGCCTAGAATCTACAATTTTAGATTGGTTTGCAAACTTTCATACATTCATATTTCTTAATTGAAACTTAGGACAGTTAACATCAACATAATGTAATCCTGTTAGACTTTTGTTAGCAAAGAGTAAATTTTAAAGAGTTTGATCAATTATATGAAAAATGCTGATAAACAGGCAATGTTGTGGTTTTTTTTAAATTACAAAATGTATTATTAAAAATCTGTAAGTATATTAGAAATCTTGGTTGTACATGTAAGTGGCACCTGATTTGGAAGGATAACTGTCAAAACTTGAAAGGAGTTTAGGCATACTGTGTCTTAAAGATAATTCTTATTTTTGGTCTTATGTGTGAGGAATTACCATGTGCATTAATTTCCTGTCACTGCTTTAATTAACATAATCTTGGTGGCTTAAACTGTGCAAATTTATAATATTGCAGTTTTGGAAATGTGACATGGGGTCTCACTGGACTGAAATCAAGGTGTGGCAAGACTATGTTTAAGAGAGATCTGTTTTCTTTCCTTTTCTAGTTTTTAGAAGCTGTCCATATTCCTTGGCTCATTGCTGCCTTCCCCCATCTTAAAAGCCAGCCAGGTTGTATCTCTCTGATCTTCTTTCCTAATCATCTCCCTCTGACTCTCCTTCTGCTTCCCTCTTTCACTTTTAAGTGCCTTTGTCATTACATTGGTAATAACTCAGATAATTCAGGATAATCTCACTGTCTACTGATTAACAACCATAACTCCATTTGGACCTTAATTCCTCTTTGCCATGTGATGTAAGAGTTACAGGTTCTGAGGATTAGGATGAGAGTATCTTTGGGCTGGCATTCTTTTTTTATTTAATTTCTAATTTTTAATTATTATGGGTGCGTAATAGATGTATATATTTACAGGGTACATGTGAGTTTTGAAACAGGCATGCAATGTGAATTAATCAAATCAGGGTAAGTAGGGTAGCCAACACCTCAGGCATTTATCATTTCTTTGTGTTAGGAACATTCCAGTTCTACTCTTTTAGTTATATTAAAGTATTCCCTAACTTGTTGATTATAGTCACTTTGTTGTGCTATCAAATATTGTTCATTCTATCGAACTGTATTTTTGCTAATCATCTCCACTTTATCTCCCCCTCCCTGCTACCCTTCCCGTCCTCTGGTAACCATCATTCTACTCTATCTTCATGAGATCGGTTGTTTTTAAAATTTAGCTCCCATATATGAGTGAGAACATTCGAGATTTGTATTTCTGTGCTTGGTTTATTTCATTTAACATAATGTTCTCCAGTTCCATCCATGTTGTTGCAAATGGCAGGATTTCATTCTTTTTTGTGTCTGTATAACGGTCCATTGTGTATATGTACCACAATTTCTTTATCCGTTCATCTGTTGATGGACACTTAGGTTGATTCTAAATCTTGGCTTTTGTGAATAGTGCTATAGTAAACATGGGAGTATAGATATATTTTCCATATACTGAATTCCTTTCTTTTGGATATATACCTAGTAGTGGGATTGCTGGGTCATATGGTAGCTCTATTTTTAATTTTTTGAGAAACTTCCATACTATTCTCCGAATGCACTAGTTTACATTCTCACCAAAAGTATACAAGGGTTCCCCTTTCTCCACATCCTTTCCACCATTCATTATTGCCTGTTTTTTTGATAAAAGCCATTTTAACTGGGGTGAGATGGTATTTCTTTGTAGTTTTGATTTGCATTTCTATGATGACGAATGATGTTGAGCATTTTTTCATATACCCACTGGCCATTTGTATGTCTTCTTTTGAGAAATGTCTATTCAGATCCTTTGCCCATTTTGTGATAGGATTACTTGATTTTTTTTGGTATAGAATTGTTGGAGCTCCTTATGTATTCTAGTTATTGATGCCTTGTCAGATGGTACTTTGCAAGTATTTTCTCCCATTTTGTGGGTTGTTTCTTTCCTTTGTTGATTGTTTGCTGTGCAGAAGCTTTTTAGCTTATGATCCCATTTTTCCAATTTTGCTTTGGTTGCCTACGCTTCAGGGGTATTACTCAAGAAGTCCTTGCCCAGACCAATGCCTCAGGTGTTTCTGCAGTGTTTTCTTTTAGTAGTTTCATAGTTTCAGGTCTTAGATGTAGGTCTTTAATTCATCTTGATTTGATTTTTGTATATGACAGGAGATACAGGTCTAGTTTCATTCTTCTGAATATGGATATCTGGTTTTCTGGATTGGCATTATTTTTACCACACCACGGCAGTAAACATATTCAATATGTACAATGTGAACTTACATAATTTGATACAAATAAATTAAGATTAAAGTTTATTTTTTCATGCCAGGAGTTATAGTGATATCACTCTCTGATCTCTTAAGTAATAAATTTAATTGCTAGGATTTTTATTAGATTATGTTTAGATAATTTCAGATATTTTGTTGACTTTTTAAAAAATATCTTGGCAACATTTTGGATTATCTACGTTGGAATTATCTTAACCAACAGAAGATCTTATCTGAACCCTTTTTATACGGGAGGACCAAGTTGTTGAAGAAGTTGAAATATATATAACATGAGGCTTCTTCATGTTGAATTCTTTTTTTAGCCCCATTACTTAGCAATGTTCTTGTCTTGGCATACATTGTTGACATTCCTACTATCCTACTTTTTGAGGAACTTTTCTAGGAAATTGATAGTATTATGGAAGGAAAACTGGCAATTGAGAAGTACTGTTGCGTAATATTCATCCTTGCATAATATTGTCATGCTCCTTAAAGAGCAAACATTGGTTTACTCTTAGCTTTTTACTTAGCTTCTGTTCCTGAACTCAGTCTCTTGTTTGTTTATCCATTCATCCATTCACCCACCCACTCTCACCTATCTTTCTTTGATGCTTAGGGTGATTGCATCACTATTTTCAAGCCAGCCCTGTCTGAAGTGTGAGTATTTAAGAATATGTGTGTGGATTTTTGAATACAGAAAAGGAACTAAAAATTATACTGTGTTTCAAAGATCAAACCCATACATTTGCTTGTATTTGGGGGATAACCTGGGAATGCAGATATTTAAACTGTCCTGAGCTGTGTGCCAGCAGATAAGTTATTTTGTAAAACTTCTGTGCCTAAATATAAATAATATTCATGTTTAGGAAATTTAAAGTGATTTATGATTTTTTTTTTTTTTTTTAAGACAAGAGTCTCACTCTGTTGCCCAGACTAGGGTGCTGTGGCATCAGCCTAGTACACAACAACCTCAAACTCCTGGGCTCAAGCAATCCTACTGCCTCAGCCTCCTGAGTAGCTGGGATTACAGGCACATGCCACCATGCCTGGCTAATTTTTTTTTCTATTTTTAGTTTCCCGGCTAATTTTTTCTATTTTTAGTAGAGATGGGGTTCTCACTCTTGCTCAGGCTGAATGATTTATGATTGATGTGTCTGTAAGTAAGCCCTTTTTCATTTTTAGATCTATACATTTCTGCCCAGCTCTCTCATTCAGTAAGTTTCCAATTGAGTTGGTAGCATTTGATTTCCTTATATGTTTTGTTAGGGTAATTTTTCGGGTCAGTCTGACATTTATGTACTGGTCTTGAAGTATTGATAATGGTAATTATGAATGTGTGAATCATTTTTACTTCATTGGTCAATATGACCTTAACAGGTTAACTATAGGGAAAATTGATTTAGCTAGTAGGTGAAAACACTATGTCTGATTTAAGTACAGAGATTATTTTTTACCCTTTCTTGCATTTGTTGTTGCGACTGGTCCTAAAGACTTAGATAAAGGAAAATGAATGTGTCAGTTATACCTGTGGTGGAATCTACTTATGTAGTTAACCATTACCTAGTTTTAGAAGAAGGTCATCACGTACTAAAAGGTGTTAATTGTATTTCTATGTAAAATTAAATAAAGGAACTACTGTTTTTTTTTCTTTTGACATGTTATATTTACATTCTGGCATATATATTGGTTTCATTAATTTAAAATAGAGAATGTTTTCATTATGGGGTAATTGGACTTCAGAAATTTTACCATGAGCAACCTAGTCTTTTTTATATAGGGATATCATTGCATTTGAAAGTGAAAATGTATCCTAGATAGTTCAATGTAATCAAAAGCATATAGGCTATTTTCCTATGTTTATAGATTTTTGTATATTATTTTTGACAATTTTAAGATAAATACAAAGAATATCAACTCTCAGACTAATACTCACTTTCTTTCCTCTTCACATATTTAGTACAGTACCTAGCATTTACTTCTGTGTTCAGTAAATATTTATTGAGTGGTAAATAAATGTACACCATAAGTTTCTTGAATATTTTAATCCATACTGTCCATCTCAATTATCTGTGTACTCTTAATTGTGAATCTCATTTCTTTTGTGGCATTGTGTACCTTTTCTCCCCAGCATCCATTCTTTTATCCATTGTGTGGTTTGCAGCGGTCCCCAACTGTTTTGGCACCAGGGACCGGTTTCATGGAAGACAGTCTTTCCATGGGGGGTAGTAGGATGGTGAGTGGAGCTCACGTGGTGATACAGGCAATGAGGATCACTTGCTCCAGCTGTGTTGGGTGGGGGGGACTCCCCCTCTTCCTGAGTTTCATGGAAGATGTCCATGGATGCAGGGGAAGGGGCAGGAGGAATGGAGCTCTGCAGCCTGGTCCCTAACAGGCTGTTGACCAGTACAGGGGTTGGGGACTGCAGGACTAAAGGATGGGCCAATCAACAAATAGAACTCCTCTAGCTACGTTGATGGCTGCAGGCCCTAAATGGATCCAGTCAGAATGAAGCCAGGGATAGTTTTGTGTGGGTGTGAGTCTGGATCTGCTGGAGCCATTTTTCTACTTTAAGGTAAATCAATTTGAAGACAAAACTGACATACTAGAGGTTAATAGAGTTGACAAGGAAGCAGCAAAAAATGTTACTGATCAGATTTTTGTTTTTGAAGCCTGTGTACTACTGTTGGATTTTTCACTTAGGGGATTTTTCATTTGAAGACAATAAATTTACTTGAGGTTTAAGCCCATTTTGGTTGGTTTATCTTTTCCTTGAAAGCAAAAGCATCTTAACTGATACACATGGCAATATTTCATTCCACTTTTTTTTAAAAACATTTGAAAGCAGGGGCATTTTCTTGACACTCTTGCATTTTTTGTTTGATGTTAAGACTTTAGCATTTTCTTGTACTTTGTATAACTTCAATGATGATATTCTAGAAGGGTAATATGGCGATATATTCTGCTTTAATGTGTTCAGATGTATCCCACAGCTTTGAAAAAATTAATTTGTTTTAATGTATGTAAAATATAAATGTCTGTTTCCAAATATTTAAAAATAAGAAATAACATTCAATTTTTATATTAGGAAGTATACCATAAACCTCTCACAATTAAGTAGAAATGTCAGGAAAGAGACATCATTACTATTTCAGAAATTAACTAGAAATGGAAACTTTTACTTTTTAGTTCATAATACCATTCACGTTTATACTCTGTCTGTGCTGGCCAGATAAATAACTGCAGATCTACTATTCCTTATCTGAAATTCTGAAATCCAAATAGTTACGGCAACTAAATGTTTCTTAATGATTCATTTAGAAGCAAAAGCTGACTGAATAAACTCATTTTTTAGTAGAACCTAATATGATTTGAATACTTTTGTAGGAAAAATATTAATGCGCTTAATTTCAGGATTCTCTAAACCCTGCAGAGGTGTTACATATTACCTAGGACTTGCACTCTATCACCACAAATCAACTACTGTAATATATGCTATGTTTAATTTTATGAAATCCAACAAGTTTTCGACACCCTCGATATCTAGTTGGAAGAGTTTTGGATGAGAGATTGTTATTTGAATACTAATACTGATAATTTTTGACGGTAGCAATTTAGTGGCAACAAATACTGCTAGTTTTATTTGTTTTGAGATTCGACAGTGATCAACTGTCTGTTCAGGTAGTTTCTTCCCAGTATGAATTTTTTTTTTTTTTTTTTGAGACAGAGTCTCACTATGTTGCCTGGGCTAGAGTGCCATGGCGTCATCCTAGCTCACAGCAACCTCAAACTCCTGGGCTCAAGTGATCCTCCTGCCTCAGCCTCCCAAGTAGCTGGGACTACAGGCATGAGCTACCATGCCCGGCTAATTTTTTCTATATATTTTTAGTTGTCCAATTAATTTCTTTCTATTTTTAGTAGAGACGGGGTCTCGTTCTTGCTCAGGCTGGCTTCGAACTCCTGAGCTCAAACAATCCACCCACCTCGGCCTCCCAGAGAGCTAGGATTACAGGCGTGAGCCACCGCGTCCGTGTGAATTTTAACAAACTTTTACTTCATATGAAAATTCTTAATCTGACAAATTTATTTTAATTTTATTTTTTTAGAGATGGGTTTTGCTCTGTTGCCCAGGCTGGAGTGCAGTGGTGGGATGATATTAATAGCTCAATGCAACTTTGAACCCCTGGGCTCCAGCCGTCCTCCCACCTTAGCCTCTACAGGCCTGTGCCACTGTGCCCAGCTAATTTTTTTTCTTTTATTTTTTTGAGACAGGGTCTTTCTGTGTTGCCCGGGCTGGTCTTGAACTCCTGGCCTCAAGTGATCTCCTGCCTCAGCCTCCCTAGTAGCTGAGATTATAGGCATGATCCACCATGCCTGGCTCTGACAAAGAAATTTTTAAGGATTACATAATTTATCCTTAAATCAGGGGATATTTTCTTTGATCTTTTCTTCATTTTATTAAAGTATACTATAGACATGTTTTAGATTAGTGATTTCTAATTTGACAAATGGTTTAATTGAGTACAATCAAATAAATGTTTAATTTTGATTAGTAATACAATGTTTATAAATTTTTTTTGTTGTCTGGAATGAAGACATGGACTTTGGAGGTCAGACCTAGATTATAACTAGGTAAATTGTTTACAGTGTGACCTTTAATTTCTCCGTCTTAGTTTCCTTATCTGTACAATAGAGCTGTTATGAGAATTATATGAATTATGTAGCAAAGGAACTAATAGTTGACACTTATTTTAATTTTTCAATTTGTTTCTTCAAATTCTGTGTGTGAAGTTGGTTTCCCATGTTGCTTGGTATATTCATTAGCTTTATGAATATATGTATTTCCTTAATCTCTGAATAATAAGAGAATTTGAGAGTTTTCATCACACAACCAGTAAGCATCAGGGCAGTAATTTGAATACAGATTTCTGATTCCAAATCCAGTGTGTCTATACTGTGCTATATTGCTTCTCCAAATGGTTGTATTTCACGGGCTCTCAAAGTGAAAAAAAAAACAACAAAGCCCCTTTAATTGCTATGATATATATTCTTTCTGAGCCTTTTCTTTCTTGATTTCTGTAGGTCCATGGTTCAAGTCCTCTTGGGCTGTTATTTCTCCTTCTTCCTGACTACAGTTCCTCCCATCTTAATTTGGTGTTAGAGGTTCAGTCCTTGGCCTCTTGTTGCTTGGTTTCTTTAAATCTTGTTATTCCCCTTGAAGAATTGTAGTACTTTGCATAATTACTCACAGATCTGAAATTTAAGCATTGGACTTTCTTCAATTCAGTTTGATCTATAATCTCTACCTTCTTTGACAGCTTTACATGAATGTCCCATATTTGGATTTGAGAAAATTTATCTAAAAGATAATTATCTTCATATAAAACCAGCTGCCCTTTTGAGATTTAATTTGAAGTCTTACCTGGGCTTGAAAACTCTTTTCATCTTTTGTTCCCCCTACCTTGAATGTAGGCATTTACTCATTTCTGTGAATTTCTTCCTTCAAATTGAAACCTGCTTGCCCATCTACATTGTTTTTAATTTGTACTACTAGTAGACCAAACCTTCCTTCCCCAGGCATGTATTAAGTGATCTTTTAGCTTTCAAGTCTTTTTGCTGTCTATTCTATTCAATGTCAACAGATTACTTACCCTGGATTTCTCTGTAGCTCACTCCCCACCCCCCTTAGTACTTTTTTCTTTGCTTAACTGATGAAGTCCAAAAATCACATTTTCTAAGAGTGCTTAGACTTGTTCAGTCTTACCTCTGTCCTTTTTGAAACTTAAAATTCACAAATCTTCTACACAAACTGTTGTGATTGTTTAGTGAAAATCTTTCTTTGCAGTTTTTTAAATGTTATGTGTAACCCACTGTTTATAAAATCACAAAATGCATTTCATGTTTCCTTTCAAATTTCATTTGCTAATAGTTTCTAATGTGAAACTGATGGTAGGCATACTCCCTTTTTTTAAAAATGGTGTCTGTGTTGCATGAATTGAGTTAAAATGGAAAAACATACTTAATGAATCAAATAATGTATAAAGTATCAGTTATTCCATTTCCTTCCGTGAAAGACAAAATCCAATTTTAATAGCATTTTACACAATGTTCACAAATCTGGAAATACATTTCTTTGATTCGAAGATATTTATTTTCCACATTTTAATGTTTCTGAAATTAAGGCACAGTTTACATTCAGATCATGTCAAAAGTGACTTGTTTACCACTACGTAGAATATCAAGTAGCAATATTCTGTTTGTAGTCCTCTACAAAGTATGTGACCTCATTCTGTAGGACTTTTTAGTACCCCTTTAAACGCTTAATTAACTGAGGCTACCGTAGAGCTTTGATTTATGTGGGTTGTATCTATTGATACTTACTATATTGTGATAAAAATTAAAACTGAAGTTTTTAAAACACAAGAACATGTAAGCACACGTTCCATTACCTGTCAGCTGTGATACTACACTACAGGTAACCTACTGCTCTGTATGCAGATGAAAGAATGAGTTGAAAAGGCAAATAAAATAATGAGTTAGTATTATTATTGAAAGTTTTTATCTTACTAATCCCTCGACTGCATTCTGTTGCCCCTGAAAACCTGGTGAAGATGTGTGTTCATCTAGTTGTCTCTTTAGTTGAATTATTTACATTGGTTATTACTATAAGTGGTTGAATTTTAAGTTGAATTTGGCTTCTTCAATATTTCAGATTTCGTCCAGTATTTGCTGTGTTGCTATGAAAATTAGAAGATCGCCTATAACATGCCAGAGAATGTTAACATGGCAGTAGAACTAGTCAGCATTCCTAGAATAGATTTTAGAATTTTTCAAAGCTAGGAGAGATCTGTGTGACTAATTCATATCTTGTGAAAGACTGACACTTAGGAGCTGAAACATCTGATCCATCTGTTAAAATTACGAGTTTAAGATTTTAAAAACATCTTTAGGCTCAGAGAAATATCAAAGAAGGAAGCAGTATGTTAATGTATGGATAAAGTTATGCATTATCATTCAATATAAAATGGCTTTATGTATATTTAATGTAGGAGTTACTTCCTCCCTAAATTGTTAGTCCATAGATGGAATCTTAGTATTGAGGCAATATGGTACTAGGTAAAATATTTGTAAAACAATTTAAAGTTGGTAAACTGTTGCAATGTGTTGAATAGCATCATACTATTATTTAGTCTGTGTTCTTTTTCTTCTTTAAACTCACCTTGCTAAAACTATGTAGACCTTATTTTAGATTGTTTCAATTATTCCTTAAAATGTTTTATTATCTTAACTTTCAAAATTTCTGATGATATTTTAATACCAAAATGAATCGTTAAGGGAAACTGTTTTACTTTACATTGTTCATTTGAATAAAGAGAGTAAGTAGCCGGGGGCTGGACGCGGTGGCTCACGCCTGTAATCCTAGCACTCTGGGAGGCCGAGGCAGGCGGATTGCTTGAGCTCAGGAGTTCAAAACCAGCCTGAGCAAGAGCGAGACCCCGTCTCTACTAAAAAATAGAAAGAAATGATCTGGACAACTGAAAATATATAGAAAAAAATTAGCCAGGCACGGTGGCACATGCCTGTGGTCCCAGCTGCTCGGGAGGCTGAGGCAGAAGGATTGCTTGAGCCCAGGAGTTTGAGGTTGCTGTGAGCTAGGCTGACGCCACGGCACTCACTCTAGCCTGGGCAACAGAGTGAGACTCTGTCTCAAAAAAAAAAAAAAGAGTAAGTAGTGAATATGAATATAGACTATATGTATCCCATCTTTTTATAATGGTTTTGAAATAAACCATATAAAACCATATAAACCATGTATAAACATATACACATATTTATAGAAATAATTACCCTTGAAATATAAAGTAGTAACAAAGGAAAAAAGTAAATAAACTTACAGAGAGTTAATATAATATTGCATTAAATTTACCTCTGAATTTCTTAGTGTTCAGAACAAAGTAAGAATTGTGATGAATTAAGGTATCATTGATTTTCAAAGTGTTTTTCAGTAAGCCTCACTGTCTTTTTGGATTGCTTTCTTGGATCCCTTGGAAAAGTGAGTGGACAAAGGAGACAAGCAAGAAACCTGAGAGTACTGAATTCTGGTCCTCATCCCCTTCAATTAGAACACCCATTGAATTTTATCAGTTTTATTTAATAGTGATTCCTTAGGCCAAAAAAATTCTTTTTTCAGAGAGAAGGAAATAAGCCATTCTTTTTTTTTTTTTTTGAGACAGAGTCTCACTATGTTGCCCGGGCTAGAGTGCAGTGTTGTCAGCCTAGCTCACAGCATCCTCAAACTCCTGGGCTCAGGTGATCTTCCTGCCTCAGCCTCCCAGGTAGCTGGGACTACAGGCACGCGCCACCATGCCCCTGAGGTGGGCGGATCGTTTGAGCCCAGGAGTTCTCCTGAGCTGAATTGATCCGCCCACCTCAGCCTCCCAGAGTGCTAGGATTACAGGCGTGAGCCACCAGGCTGGCCAGTAAGCCATTCTTAAAGAGAGAAACTTTTCCTGAAAGAAAATCAAAAACTGGTAGCTTATAAAAGGTTATGCAAAGGGAAACAAGCAATGAGAGACTCTTTCTTGGTAAATAAGAAAAGAAGGTGTAATTATGAAGTGTCACTTGAGGATATTCTTGCAAGAGATTTAAATAATGTCCAGGTATGTAATTTTTTAGTGATCAGTAGATTTCAGAGAAGAACCTGATACATATGACTGAAATCAGTGATTATCAACCTTTTCCTTTTTGTATTCATTGCAGTCTCTTGGTGGATAGGGTTAAGCTTTAATGTGCATAACAGTCTTGGAGGAATCGTGTTAAAAAGATTCTTTTTTCTAGACTTCATACCCGGATACTTTGATCTTAGATGTTGGGTAAAGGACCAGAATCTGTATTTTACTAAAATTTAATAACTGTTTTGTTTCAGTATCAAAACAACATAAAAGAGTATATGTAGAATAATCTCACTCTATTCCTGCCCCCCATCAGCCCACTTTACTCTGTCTCTCTTTTAAATAACCATTTTTATTAATTTATGTTTCTTTCCAGAGTTTTTTAAATAATGGTATGAGTAAGGTACCCATAGTCTCATTTCTCTCATTCATATGTAATCAAGCTGAACATCAATAGAGGAAAACAACCACATATTATGAGTGTCCTGACAAGATACAGTAGGAAGGACACAGTCCAGCCAATGAAATATTTTTTGCCAGAAATAATTGAACCTGAATATAATCAAGCTTTGAGATTCAACTCCCAGTTTATAGTATATATGGGGGTAGAGGACCATGTTAAACTACACCATGAGAATGCAGTCAGCCACATCCACAAAGTGGGGAATTCTAGACCTGTGGTGGCAATATTTGTAGCCACTAGTCACGTGTAGCAGTTTAAATTTTAATTAATTAATTAA
>NW_012135525.1:1336604-1341524 GCF_000956105.1 Propithecus coquereli
ATTTTATAATTCTTTAGTTAATCTACTATATATTCTCCTTTATTTTTATTATTTGTGGAAATATGATTTTTGGCCCATTGATTTAATTTTCTAATGGTTAAGTGATTTTGGAGATCATTTAAATTCTTTAAAAATCTAAAAATGATATAAACTTCTGACCAGCTCTTTATAGCAAACATATGTTTTAGAATTTTTTGAAATTTGTCTTTAATTCTTTGAGACGCATTACTTTTATTATGAAAAAACTAATAGTGTTAAGAAAAGAGAACTTTGCTATATGTTTATATGAAACTAGAAATCTCTCCAGTCAATTATTGTTATGAATTGGCTCTCAGTAAATGTTTGTTGAATGTATAAATATCAAGTATTAATTATGTGGTCAGCATTGTAGACTAATTTAAAATTTAAGAAGTAAACCCATTCTCAAGGAATTTATACTTGTAGTGGAGAGATGATTAATGTATTCAGTTGTTAATGTATGCTACTGTATACAATTGTGGTATAATAAGAACTATATACTTGGTATTTGTTCCCTGTTCCTGGCACAGACCTTCTGATACCCTTGGAATTTCCTGAGTGATAAGGGTGATAGGAGTGTCTTTTGTTCTATGAGGCAACCGTTGGTGCACTTCTGGATAGCTTCAGGATGGGAGCTGGTCACTAGAAAGACCGGGCTTTGATTAGAAGCTTGGGGCACTCTCATCCCCAGCTCCCAACCTCTGGGGAGTAGGGAGGGGCTAGAGATAGAGTTAATCACCAGTGACCACATTGTACATATGTAATCAAACTTCTGTAAAAACTCTTAAATGATGGAGTTTGGAGAGCTTCTAGATTGATGAAATCTAAAAGTGCTGAGAGGCTGACACATGCAGGGAGGGCATAGAAGCGCCCCTACCTCCTACCTTACCCTGTGCATTCCTTCCATCTGGAGGTTCCCAAGTTGTATCCTTTATAATAAACCAGTGATATTAAGTAAAGTGCTTTCCTGAATTCTGTGAGTTACTGTAGTAAATTATCAAACCTGAGTAGAGGGTCATGGGAACCCCCAATTTGTAGATGGTGAATTGGTCAGTCAGAAATTTGTGTGACCTCATACTAGTGAGTGGTGTATGAAGTAAGGGCAGTCTTGTGGGACTGAGCCCTTAAACCTGTGGAGTCTGGTGCTACTCTGGGTTGTTAGTGTCAGAATTGAATTGAATTGTACAGCTAGTTGGTGTCGGAGCGTTGGAGAACTGATACTGAAGAAGACACCACGTACTTGGTGTCAGGAGGGGAAAAAAACCTCAACGATTAAGGATTAATTATGTGTTAATTTTAAATGCTATAGATATTAAGAGAAAGGACATTATGAAAATGTGGTGTTATTATACTGTCTATGATAGGAAGGCTTCATGGAGAAGTTGAATTATAAAATATGGGTAAGAGTTGTATTTGATGAAGAAACTGTATTCCAGAGATTGGAGTAAAGTGCATATTGGCTTGGAGGCAAGAATATATTTGGCATGTAAATAAAAACACTTCACAAATTTTTTTTTCTTTTATTTCAGCATTTTATGGGGGTACAGATGTTTAGGTTACGTATGTTGCCCTTGGTCCCTCCCCCCACCAAGTCCGAATTTCAAATACGTCCATCCTTCTGGTGGTGCACATTGCACTCCTTGTGTATACAAATACCTGTCCCCTCCTCCCTCCTCCCCCCCACTTCACAAATTTTTATGCCATCTTTTCTTTAAAACTTTCTCTTCATTCTGTAATTACATTTTGAATTGTAAGGTATTTCTCTTCTTTTTTGGCAATAAGGCATTTATTTTATGTACACTATATGCATAACACTCTCCTGAATTTATAGAAGTTACTGAGGACAAAATGAACTAAGTCTCTTTTTAGAAATTTTAAGTTTAATGGTTCCTTGGAGTCAAATCCAAAATAAAAAACATGAATATACACGTACACGCATACATTCATAACTGTCTTTATGTATTTTATGTGTCCATGTAATACAGTTTAAACTGTATTATAAGTTCTCTGGTATCCTAAGTTTATTAAAAGTAACTGATATCCAATTGATATATACCCAATGTGAGGATAGGACTAGTAAGAACTTTTATAACAGGTCCAAAAATTATTGACTTTCTTTATTCCTGGTAATCTAGGACACTCTGCTTCTGGACATGTTTACTGCTCTCTTTAACATATAATGGTAAGGCCGGGCATGGTGGCTTATGCCTGTAATCCTAGCACTCTGGGAGGCCAAGGTGGGAAGATTGCTTGAGGTCAGGAGTTCGTGACCAGCCTGAGCAAGAGCGAGACCCCGTCTCTACTAAAAATAGAAAAATTAGCTGGGACTACAGGTGCGTGCTATCACTCCCAGCTAATTTTTCTATTTTTTGTGGAGACAGGGTCTCTCCCTTGCTCAAGCTGGTCTCAAACTCCTGGGCTCAAGCCATTCTCCTGCCTCAGCCTTTTGCCTCAGCCTCCTGAGTAGCTTGCACTAGAGGGGCGGACCATCACTCCCAGCTAATTTTTCTATTTTTTGTGGAGACAGGGTCTCTCCCTTGCTCAAGCTGGTCTCAAACTCCTGATCCTCAAGCAGTCCTCCTGCCTCAGCCTTCCAAAGCATGAGGATTACAGTACACTCAGCCATATTTTAGTGTTTTAAACCTTGGTAGCATTTAAGAAATGACAGGCCATATCCATGGTAAACAACAAATAGTTATACTTTCTCAATTCTTGACTGAAACGATTAACGATATTTTAAAATGTATGAGGAAGATGTTCAGTTTTACTAGATTCAGTAATGCACAAAGGATGAAGGGAGGATAGAGCCTTCGGTACAAATTTGTTGTCTGTTACTTCTTTTTTATTGTTTTTGACCAACCGTATAGACTTTGTTCCAAGGAAGATTTTTTTGTTGTTTTTAAAAATAATTTGACTCGGACAAAATTTATACTCAGTGGAAACATTTAAAAATCTTATTCTTATGTCTTATTATTTTCAGACTATTTTTTTCTATCATAATAAAGCAACAAAGATTATTTTCCCCTCCTACCTTCTCCCATACTTGACATATTGGAATGAGATGGGCAGTGCACTTACACTGCTAATTCTTTTTAGTTGCAGTATTGATGCCGCAGAACTGTAGATCTCTTCAGGTTATAAACTGTTACCTTTATTATTTCTGTTCTCTTAAATAACTTGGAATATTATAATTCATGTTAGAGTACCCTTCAGGTTAGAAGGAAAAGGTTTAGGCTCAATGAAATTTGACTGCTCAGTTAATTGTTCAGGGGGCAATAAGAGAGGTCTGGAGTATGTCGAAATTCATTGCAGAAAAAAAATAAAGGGAAATCTCAATGCACTACCCTTTTGTACCTTTTAATATTACAGTTTTTTCTTCTTCTGTTCCAAGGTTTTCCAGATACTGTAGCCTGCTTTTTACTCTGGTGACAAAAGGAGGTTTCTGAGAATCTTTGTATAATGTGGGAACATGGAGAAGAACTGAATTGAGGTCAGGGAAGCTATAAACCTTTGAGTGCTTTTGTGATGTGCTATGCTGTATGGGAGACTCTGTATGAGTTCAAGCTTGAGAAACTTGCTTGGTAAGAATGTGACTATTAACACAGTTCGCTCTTGTTAAGAGTCTATATTGAGAAGGTGGATTTTTTATTTAAAAGCTGATTTGTTTTTCTCTGTTCATAAAATACTTACAGATACTTTGTCCTTAGAGTTATACCTATTCCTCACAAATAACCTGAAACATAAATAATAAGAGAAACACTGTGTTGCAAAGGTAGGAATTTCCTGGTGATTCCAGAAAATCAAAATACCTACCTTTTAAGGAAAATGGTCTCTGTTGTATTTTTGGCTCCCATGACCTGTAGGGTGTTTGATATACAGACTGTACTCAGTTTCTTGATTCTTGTTATGACTTGAGCCCACTCTAGCTAGCTAATACTTGGTTCACTTTGCATCTAGGGCATTATGCTCACCTGGTTTTTCTCCTACCTTTCTTGCCTCTCCTTTGAAGGTTTTCTTCATTTTTACAGTTCTTTAAGGACTCATTTCTTGGATCTCTTTTTATCTATACTCTTGTCCTTGGTTATCACATCTAGTCTTATAACCTTAAATACCACCTATATGCTATTGATTTTCACGTTTATATCCTAGTTTGGGTCTGTCCCCTAAACCCTAGACTCATATTTAAACAGCCTATTTTCTCCATATGGATATGCAGTGGGCATCTCAAACTTATCTGCAACTGAACTCTTGATATGAACTTGCTTTACTCTTGAGTCTTCACCATCCAGTAAATGGTAACTCCATCCTTCTAGTTCAGGTCACTTGCGATCATCCTTGACTCCTTTCTTTCACATCCCACATTCAAACTGCCAGCAAAATCTTGTTGGTTCTACCTTCAGAATAAATCCAAAATCTCGACATATCTCATCTCTTCTATTACGGCCATACTGGTCCATACCACCATCATCTTTTGCCTAGATTTTCCAGGATCTTTTTTTTTTTTTTTTTTTTTTTTTTTTGAGACAGGGCTTACTTTGGTGCCTGGACTAGAGTGCAGCAGTGGTGCTATCATAGCTCACGGCAGCCTTTAAATTCTTAGCTCAAGCAATCCTCCTGGCTCAGCCTCCCAAGTAGCTGGAACTGCAGACATGAGGCACTGCACCTGGCTGATTTTCCAGTATTTTTCTAACTGTTTTTGTTAGCTTTTTAACCTAGTTATTAGTAGCTAGATATCCAGCTGCCTCCTAACTAGTTCTCCTTACCCATAAAAGTCTGTACTGCCTGTAGCAAGCAGTCAGATCATGTCACTCCTTATGGTCAGATGCCTTCAGAGGCTTCTAAATTGATTCATAGTAAAAGCTAAAGGCCTTACAGTGGCCTTCAATAATTATTTGTTTAAAT
>NW_012135525.1:1341574-1344094 GCF_000956105.1 Propithecus coquereli
GAGTAGCTGGGACTACAGGTGCGTGCCACCACGATGGGCTAATTTTTTAAATTTATTTTTTGAAGAGATGAGGGCTTGCTTATTGTCCAGGCTGGTTTCGAACTCCTGGTCCCAAGCAGTCCTCCCTCCTCTACCTTTGAGAGAGTTCTGCAATTACAGGCATAAGCCACTACGCCTGGCCCAACACTTGTTATTTTCTGGGTTTTTTGTTTGTTTGTTTGAAAATAGTATCCTATTGCATATAAAGTGGTGTATTATTATGGTAATCTCCCTAATGATTAGTGATGTTGACATCTTTTCTTGTGCTTATTGCTCATTTATATATCTCCTCTGGAGATATGTTTAATTTTTTTGACTAATTTTGAATCAGGTTGATTTGTTTTTTTGTTGTTGAATTTTAGGAGTTGTCTTTGTATTCTGGATATTAATTACGTATCAGATATATGATTTGCAGGTACATTCTCCATTCTGTGGATTGCCTTTTCACACTTTTGATAATGTATTTCAATGAACCAAAGTTTTAAATTTTGATGTAGTCCAGTTTATCTTTTTTTTTCTTTTATTGCTTGTGCTTTTGGTGTCATATCCAAGAAGTCATTGCCAAATCTAATGTAATTAAAGCCTTCCACTCTGCATTTTTTTCTAAGACTTTTGTAGTTTTAGCTCTTGGTTTAGTTCTTTGATCCATCCTGAGTTGATTTTTTCATATGGTCTAAGGTAAGGGCCCAACTTCATTGTTTTTCATGTTTAATTTTCTTGGCATTATTTGTTGAAAAGACTATCCTTTTTTCCATTGAATGGTTTTGACACCCTTTTCAAAAATCATTTGACCATAAATGTCAGGGTTTATTTCTGGGCTCTCGGTTCCATTTGTGTATACAGTCCTCTCTTGGTATGGGGGATTGGTTCCAGGACCCCAAAATCCACAGGTAATCAAGACTTTCATATAAAGTGACATAGTATTTGCATATAATGTATGTATATCATCCTGTATACTTTAAATCATCTCTGGAATACTTATACCTAATATAGCGTAAATGCTATGGAAATAGTTGTTACACTATATTGTTCTTTTGTTAATAGTTTGTATTATTTTTATTGATTTTTTTTTTCTGAATATTTTTATCCACAGTTGGTTGAATTCATGGATATGTAACCTCTGGATACCGAGGGCCCACTGAATATATCTGTCTTTATTCCAGTCCCACAGTGTTTTGATTACTGTAGCTTTGTAGAAAGTTTGAAATCAGGAAGTGTGGGTCTTTTAACTTTGTTCTTTTTTTTCAAGATTGTTTGGACAATTTGGGGTCCCTTGAGATTCCATATAGATTTTAGAATTGGGTTTTTCTATTTCAGCAAAAAAATCAGGATTTTGATAACCATTGTATTGAATTTGTAGATCTCTTTGGGTACTATTGATATCTTAATGTTAAGTTTTCTAATACATGAACATGGCATGTCTTTCCATTTATTTGTGTCTTCTTTAATTTCTTTCAACAACGTTTTGTAGTTTTGTAGTACACATTTTGTACAATACACAACATTTTCTAGTGTACCAGTTCATTTGTCTACTTGGTCAAGTTTATAACTTAGAATTTTATTCTTTTTGATGTTACTGTAAATGGATTTACTTTCTTAATTTCCTTTTCGGAGTGCTCATTCTTGATATATGGAAACACAATGGATTTATGTGTGTTGATTTTGTATCCTGCAACTTTGCTGAATTTGTTTATTTTTCTGTGTGTGTGAAATTTGGGGGGTTTTGTACATATACAATCATGTCATTTGCAAACAGATGTAATTTTACATGTTCATTCCCAGTTTAAATGTCTTGTCTAATTTTCTGACAAGGATTTCCGATACTTCGTTGAATAGAAGTGGCAAAAGTAGGCATGCTTGTCTTGCTCTTGATATTAGGGGAAAAGCTTTTAGTGTTTCATCATTGAGTATGATGTTAGCTGTGGGATTTTCATATATGGTGTTTATTATGTTCTCGGTTTGTTCAGTGTTTTATCATGAAAAGATGTTAGATTTTGTCACATGCTTTTTCTGCATCAATTGAGATGACCATTTGTGTTTTTCTCCTTCATTCTGTTAATGCAGGATTACACTGATTGAATTTTGTATGTTGAGCCATCCTTTCATTCCAACAATAAATCCCACTTGGTTATGGTGTATAATTTAAAAATTGTTTCTTTTCTTTAAAAGAGATATGGTCTGGCTATGTTGCCCAGGCTAGAGTGCAGTGGCTGTTCACAAGTGCAGTCACTGCAGCCTTGAATTCCTGGCCTTAAGTTATCCTCCCATCTCAGCCTCTCAAGTAACTGGGACAACAGGTGTGTGCCACCGTACCTGCCTTTACTTGCATTTAATTTAAAAAAATTATTTTATAACAACCTCCATCATTTCTTCCCTGTTCTCTCACAAATATCCTGGTGTAATTTTGCTTGGGATTGTGTACACCTTTACAGAGTAATCTAGGAAGTATTAGCATCTTTTCCTTATTGAGCCTGCATTTCA
>NW_012135525.1:1356549-1359250 GCF_000956105.1 Propithecus coquereli
AAAAAAAAAAAAAAAAAAATGTATAATGACAAAACATACTTCTCGGTTAGATCAGCCTTCCTGACTCTAGACGATATTTTTGGTTGCTTGTCTATACATCATTTTACCAGGTATGGCTGTTTCTTATTGAAGATCTCACCAGTTATCTCCACCAGTCATCAGTATGTACATTTATCATCTTAGATATATAGCCCTCAGAACAATGCTTACCAAATAACAAGTGCTATATAAATATTCTTAAATGTATATAAATGTTGCATAAGTTTTATCTGCTTGCCTCTCATGCTTCAAAAATGCCAATACTATACTGTGACGATGAGAAGAAGAGGAATGAGAGGAGCAGAATACAAAGATATTTATTAAGGTTATAACTACAGAATAACTGAGGCCAAAGAACTGGAAGAGATTAGATAATGAGAATACAAATGAAGAGAGTCGAATGTGGCAGTACAAGGGGTCAAAGCCAGAGTTTTCTTCACTATCACCATATATTGGAGTTAACCCTTTAAGTCAGAAGCTGGCTACTGTGTGATTTTCTTGAAAGTTGAGTGATAATTAGAAAAGAAAAATTGAAAAGAGGGTTTTTAAGTAAAACTTGAGAATACAGATAAAAAAGGATGCAAAATGAGATGGTTAAGAAAAGGACTTAAGGGCTGGGCATGGTGACTCACACCTATAATCCTAGCACTCTGGGAGGCTGAGGCGGGAGGATTGCTTGAGCTCAGGAGTTTAAGACCAGCCTGAGCAAGACCCTGTCTACTAAAAATAGAAAAAATTAGCTAAGTATGATGGCACACACCTGTAGTCTCAGCTATTTGGGTGGCTGAGGCAGGAGGATAGTTTGAGCCCAGCAGTTTGAGGTTGCAGTGAGCTATGGAGACGCCACTGCACTGTAGCCAGGGCAACAGAGGGAGACTTTGTCTGGGGTGGGGGGGGGGAGGAGGGAGAAAAAGAAAAGGGCTTAAGATCTAAGGCTGGAGGAAGGAAGGAATGGTTGATACATACTATTAGTTTCCATTAACATAGCACTTGCCATGTGCCAGGCATTGTCTTTATCTTAAGCACTTTACATATGCTACCTTATTTTGTCCCCATGGCAACTTTATGAGTTAATTACTACTGTTATTTCCATTTTATAGGTCTGGAAACTGAGGAATAGAAAGGCTAGGGAAATTACTCAAGGTCATACATATTGTAAATGATGACTAGTGTTCAAAAATAGGTCCTTTGACTCCAGAGTCCACTTTATTTTGTGTTATACTGCTGCCCAGTAATAGAGTCCAAGGAAACCTTTAAGAGTTACAGAACGAGGTCGCTTTCAGGGTTCAGTCTAACCTATTAACTGCCACGTGAGTTGTATTTAACTTACTGTAGTGTTGAGCCTGGGGCCTCATGAAGCATATGTAACTCACACATCTCTTCACCTTGGGAGCTGCGAGAACGATCTTTCAAGTTCCATATAATTCACACACAGAAAACAATAAAAAAATAAATTTTTCTTTAAATTAGAAAGGATCGTTTTGTTTTTGAAGTTTTTATTCTATTTTCATAATAGAATACTGTGGCCCCAAGGCAAAAAAATTTTTTTCTAGTGTGGCAATCAGTGTGCTAAACTATCTACAGAAGGGAGGTCATCTAAATCAATGGATCTTAAGAGAGCTTTTAGTTGTTGAGTACATACAATACTGTTTTACACTCTGGCCTTTTGTATTTGTCCCTTTTTCCTACAGTCCCTTTGCCCTTTCCCCTACTCTGTACCTGGTGAATTCCTGTTGTCCTTTTAAGGCACAACTCTTCCAGGAAGTTTTCCCTGACCTCATGTACTTTTCCCCCCACTTGATTGGGTTAGTGACGTAGAGCTGGTTTTCTTCATAACTATTACCTGTGTGTCTCTTTGGAAAATGATTTAACCTCTCTGAGCCTTCATTTTCTGATCTATAAAATGGGGAGTATTTTACCTAAAAGGGTTGTTGTAAGAACTCAGTGAAATTGCATAAAGCAGTTACCTCAGTGCCTTTTTTTATGTTCCCTTTACCAAACCTGGTTGTGCACATTTGGTATTCGGGGGACTTCAGTAGACAGTATATTAATAAAGGCCAGTAACCTCAAGGCTCAGTGTTCAATGAAGATATTTTGAATTAAAAGATCCAGCAGCAATCTAGTAGTTCTCTTCCTTCTGAGAATCATTCGGTCCCTGGGATTCTAAGAAATAGACCATAGATACTTTTTGTAAGGTCTGTATCTACTGTTATTTGGTGGATGCTCACAGAACGTGTTTTGATAAGTAGAGACTTTTGGAGGAAAAGAATGTAATTAGAATCATTAGGTATTGTAAAGGCTTGGATGATTATTTGGAATTGTCTGCTTTGCTGTCTTACTGGTTTGAACAATCCTCCCTAATTGACAATAGATATCTTTAAGATGTCCATCAATAATCCTGACATGTTCTCTGTAATGTGCCTGCATTTCTCAGTAGGCATATTACACGTTCTATAGATTAAGGTTGCTTTCCTATCTCACTGTCACCTAAGGTGAAATCATTTGCATATTATCCTTTGCTGCATATATGCTTATCTCTAACTGGTAGAAATATCATCATCCTTGCAGTTGGTAGAGAAAGAAGTTCCTAGTACTATGTTATGTCTAATTACTTTAAAAAATAGATTGGCCGGGCGCGGTGGCTCACGCCTGTAATCCTAGC